>NC_040011.1:1757548-1779019 GCF_000972845.2 Larimichthys crocea | reverse complement strand
CTGTTAGATCTTAGTGCAGCATTTGACACCATTGACATCAAATTCTTGTTTTACAGAGTCTGGAACATCAAATTGGCATCAAAGGAACCGCCCTAAGCTGGTTTAAGTCGTATTTCTTAGATCGATCTCAGTTTGTTCACGTCAATGATGAATCCTCCATGCATACCAAGTTTGTCACGGAGTTCCACAAGATTTGTACTAGGAACACTTCTAGTTAGTTTATATATGCTTCCTTTAGGAGACATTTAGTAGGAATCACTCTTATCAATTCAATTGTTAGCCGATGACCACCCAATTATTTTATTGATCAAACCTGATAAAGCCAATCAGTTAACTAAACTCCAAAGCATGCCTTAAGGACTTAAAAAATTGGATGAGCTACAATTTTCGATGTAAATTCAGACAAAACTGAAGTTCTTGAATTGACCAAAACACTCAGAAACCTCTTTCTAAGACTAGTTTTATTTCACCCTGGGCCTCCAGCTCCACCGTAGAGATCCTGGAGTTGTTTTTGATCAGGATTGTCCTTTATGTCCACATAAAACAGATTCGAGGACTGCTTTCTTCCACTTACGTACATTGTAAAAAATCAGTTTGCATCTAGTCTCACGCGCAGGCAAAAAAACTAGTCCACACATTGGTTACTTTTAAACTGGGCTTTGTAACTCTTTGTTATCAGGCTGCCCCAATAGTCTCTTAAGACTTGTGTACAATGTACGGACAGGAACCAAGACGGTTGGTGTACCTGTAAAACAAGAATACGTACATACTACCATTTTGGGGTTCTGAGGCAGAAGACTTAGACTAAGACATCCTTGATAGAGCGTTATAGTAGGGCTGGCTCAGGTCATCCCTTAGTTATTCTGCTAAGACTGCCGGGGACTTAATGTCTCATTAATGCATGTCATAACTAAACTTCTCCCCAGAGTTTCGTTCTCTCGTCTTGCACGTTCTACTGCTGTGGTCCTGCACATTGTTGGTTGAGTGGTGCTATTTTTTTGGTAATGGTTGTTGTTGGTGCTGGGTGGTGGTAGTGGGTGGTGGTGATGATAGTTTTAGTGTTGCTCCCGGTTAATGTGTTGATTGTGGTGGGGGTGGTGGTAATGCTGTTGGTGGAAAAGGTGTAGTGGGTCAGTTTTGGTTAGTGTTGGTTTGTTTTTTGTTTGGTGGTACATGGTTTGTTGGTGATCGTTTTGGTTTTTGGTGTTTGTGGTTCTTGTTGATTAGTGGTGGTGGTTTTTTGGTGTTCTTTTTATTGGTGGGGGTAAGTGGGTGGTGTTGATGGTGGGTTTTGTGTGTTGCTGCTTGGGTGGGGGATGTTGGTGGTGGTGGCCGGATGTAAAATGGTGGTAATGGACTGACTTATAGGGGGGGGGGTGGGTGACTTAGGGCTGGGGCCTTCATCGTCTGAAGCCCCACGGCGGGTCGCCGTCGCGCACGCGCTGCTTGACAGTTGCACATACCTAAACTATATGTGAAATGTGTTGCACGCGACTATAGGGGCAGGGGCTTGCGGCTGCAAATTAAGTGCCAAGGTGCGCAACAGCGTGGCAGTGCCAATCTAGCGTTTTTCGGAGCTGTTGTTCTTGGAACTAGAAATGATAGTGATGTCCATTGTGTTGATGGGTGTGGATTGTGGTGTCCTGGTGCGGAGATAGCAGGGTTATTGTCAGCGACGGATTTGGCTATGACAAAATCCGTGTATCGTGTGCCCCCGGCGGGGGTGAACAACAATTTTTTTTTGGGCGCCCGTTGTTATCGGCCCCTCACGTTGATTGCGCCTGCTGGAATCAGTCCTATCCCCCTGCCCCCCCTCCACCTGTTGCCAACCAACATGCGCAAGCTAAAAAACCGGCCCTGGTTATTGTTTGGTGGCGTTGTTGTCATTGTTGTGTTTGGAGTAATGGTGTAGTAGTAGTGGAAATGTAGATGATGTGTTGTTATGTTTTTGGATTGTTTATTGTTGCTGGTTGGTTGTATGGTGGTGGTTACTTGGGTCAGTGGTCGTAGTTAGGAGTACTTTTGTGTTCTTTGGGATAGTGGGTGGTGTGTGGTGGCGTTTTGGGGGCTATGGGTTTGTATTGAGGGCGGCGGTCGATAACTTGCGCTCTCTCTGAATTGCGTGTTGCCTCCTCGGACCGTGAAGAGTGTTGCGAAGGCAAGGTTGTCTCAGCACAGGCTGCCGCCTCGTGTGGCGTTGGTCCGCGCATAACGGCACAAGTGCGGCCGAGCTGAGTACGATCGCGCCCTGCTTTGGCCGCGCGGCGTGCGTCCCGATCTCCGGGCCTACCTGCGGTCAGCTAGCTTCTCTCGCCGTGTCGCTAACTGGGGGCCTCGCGGGGCACTGCGGAGGGTCCAGAACTGGCTGGGGGCCAGGCGACCGGCGCGGAGAAGCGACCTACCCGCCGGCGGGGGCAAGCCCGCCCACTAGGACCGCTTGCGTACCGAGGGCTGTAGCAGGGAGAGCTGCTCTGGGCCTCCGGCCAAGCAAAGCCCGAGTGGCGCGCCGCGGGCTGCAGGGGGAAGAAGGCGGGACGCAGCCGGATCAGGCGGGGCACGGGCCCTAGCGCGCGGGGACCGTGGAGCTGAGGCGGAACACGTGCGAACGCGAGGCACGCGTGCCGGTTGGCCCGAGGACTCTCGCACCCGCGGTCGCGAGGCGGCGCGACGCGGAGGGCGCAGCCGTTGCCGCTAGCAGCGCGAGCCGCGGCCGCAATCGACGCGGGGGCGCGGTGAGGCCGGAGGGACGGGGGGGGAGGCACGGGGGGGGGGGGGGGGGGGGGGGGGGACGGCTGGGCGAGTGTTGTTTGGGTATTGACGCGGGGCTGAGGCGCCGCCGCGGCGTGCAGGAGGGGAGTAGTGAGAAAGGGTAGGGAGGGGTCATTGGTGTTATTGGTGTGGGAATGGGGGAGGTCTTGTTGTAGTGTTGCGGCTGCTGGGGGGCGCGTGGAGGGGTGGGTGTTGTTGGTGGCAGAAAGGATAGTGATGATCGTTGCTGGCTGGCTGTGGTTTGTGTTATGGGGGTAATAAGGTAGGGGCGATGAGGGGACTTGGGGTTGCTGCAGTATTGTTGGCGGTAGTGAGGGGGGTTAGTGTTGGTTAGTATGGGAGTGTAGGTGTTGGTGGAAAGGTGGGAGGACAAGGTAAGAGACAATCCTTTGTTGATGCCCTTACGGAGGGCCATTGTAACTGTGATTGTGCGATATCTCTGTGCTATGATGCACTCTAAATCCTGACTGGAAATCCTCAAATAGACTATTGTTATGGAGAAAGTCACACAGCTGATTAGCTACAGCTTTCTCAAGTATCTTAGACAGAAAGGGAAGGTTTGATTTTGGTCTGTAATTGGCTAAAACCTCTGGATCTAGAGTGGGCTTTTTAAGAAGAGGTTTAATTACAGCTACTTTCAAGGACTGTGGTACACATACCAGGTGTGGTTGACCACCTACACGACAGTGAAGATAGCTGAGAGAGCCACTGTAAAAGATTCCAGAACCAGCTGATGATTATAGTCTAACTGTAAATGGCGCACACACACTCGTGCCTCCACCACCATTTTCACCACTAACAACATCAATAACTATCACCATCACAAACAACAACGACAATACCACCAAGCGCCAACAACAACAAACAGCACTATTAACATCAACAAGCATCACCACAAACATCCCCACCACCATCTCAACCACCATTATAAACCCCTTTAGACATCACAAAGCAAAATAAGAGAAAATAAAGACAAAAGGAAAGAATGGTGCACGTTCTCATTTTGTATATCCGATAGTTCTTAAACGCAGCGTAGTAACACGTCATGCTGCGTTCAGGGTACATTGTTCCAACCGCTATTATTAGCAGCATAATAGCGGTGCTATTAGGGTGCTGGTTAGGCTAGGGCGAAAAAAGTTCGGTCCAAAATGCCAGGCCGATTTTTTGTCCCAGTCCGCCCATGCCTACGACATGTAATTCTAAATATATCAAAAATCTGAAAACTAGCACAACTTGAGCTAATATTACAGAAGTGTTTGTGTCCGACATGCACGGACACTCCGTGTTAGAATAAGGACTGTTTATCCTTCTTCCCATTCTGCTGATGTCGCGAACGCAGCAGAACAATGTCAAGTCACGTGACATGTCACAGGTCACGTTGTGTCATGTTTGCATGAAGATAATGTGTTAGAGACCTTAAATCAAATCTCTTCTGTCGTCTGACATCAGGCCATCAAACCATCCGGTCAAATATGACTTATGATTTATGATTTGTTTAATTCTAATGTTTCATATTTAAGTCCGTTATTTCACTTTTCTAAACAGTTCTTTAACATCTGGAAACTTCCGGTGTCCAGTCACAGTCACATGACTGACGAGTGACAAGTTTTTAACGTCAGGTTTTCCGGTGGAGTCACGACAGCGCGAGCAGCTTCATTCTTCTACTTTATTTAATAATGCGTGGTTTGATCTGCGGACCCAAACTTGCCGCGTGCGGGATGGTGTTGAGCACGTGGGGGGTCATAATGCTGGTGAGTGTGACTCTATGTTTGCCTCGTTCCGGAGAGCGCGACAGATTTCATTCCACGGAGTTCAACCTCAGAATGAACACACACACCTGTCACATCTGTGTGAGAGAACCATGACAGCATGCAAACACCGAATAAAGTGTATGAAAGTTTGAGCCATTGCACAGCAGCAATAAACTTTAATTCATTCATTCACTTTAATGGAGAGATGACTAAAAGTATTAATAATGATCATCATAATAATATATGTAGTGGACGTCATGCAGTTTGTACCTATTACATAAATCAATCTGCTCCATACAAACTGACCCTTATGTGACCTGAGCAACAGGAAGTGACATCATAAAAGTCTTCTAAACAACCTAGTGCAGAAGTTAGCACCTCCTCTATTAATTTCTTATATTGTCATTAATGTTGTGACGACTGATTGTCTGTCTACATCATGTCATTTTTCTGTTATCCAAGTAAATGCTGATTTAATCATAAATGCACTGTATAATCATATTCAGACACAGAAGTGCCTATATGATAAAATAATGACCACTCATAATGATAAAAGGGATTTCATGGAAAATCTCTTCCTCTAAATATTGAATGTGTTCTTAATGTTGTGGGCGCTTCACAAAAATCATACATTTGGTCAAAAATGAGAAAATGTCCAAATCATATGAGCTTGTGGGTTTAATTAGAATATAATCGTCTCATGAGAAGTTGAATCAATATTTGACATGTGACGAGTTTAAATACATTTTGGCTGAGGGACGTCTCCTGTGTACACAGACATAAAGCCTGTGTTTAACAATTACACAGAATATTAACTGAACGTTAATTCAGTGTTGGTCTAATGTTATAGTCAGACTTCATGTCGTGACTTCACTGTGTCGCTCTCATTTCCCAGGCCTTGCTGGGGATTTTCTTTTCCACACATTCAGCAGTGCTGATTGAAGACGTACCTTTGACTGATGAAGACTTCGACCCGTAAGACAGATCTCTAAATGCTAAACGAACGTTAGCACTCCATATGATAAAATGATACATTTTGCCAAGCTGGGCTAACCACATCTATCAAATGTAGAAGCAGTCCTTCTATTGTATGGCAGATGGAGTGAGTTCAGTGTTTTATGTGTGTCATGTTCTTCTTCCCCTCAGTAAAAACCCTCCTCAGGTGATCTATGAACTGTACAACAAGGTGGGCTACAACTGCTTCATAGCAGCTGCTGTCTACGTCCTGTTTGGATTCTTCTCCTGCTGCCAGATGAGGCTCAACAAGAAGAAGGTCATTTCATTTCCTCATCTGTTTGACTTTCTTATTACTGAGCTTTGTTCAAAGAGTCAGCCCATGAGGGTCGGTTCACTCAAACTACACACATTAATGTGTTGGACAGAACAAATGAAGCATTTGTGAGTCCATCTTTAATCAGTGTAATATTCCATGATTATGGTGTCCTCACATGTGTTGTTGGCCTGTTGTCCTTTAGGAGTACCTGGTGCACTAGTACCACCTGCTGGACTGAGGAGCTCCCAGCAGCACCCTGGATCTGTTCTGATGAGTGACTTCTATTTCAGGGTTTCAAATTCATAATCAGAGTCTGAATACTGTGAGTGCAGATCATTGTTATGCACCTTCATGTATGTAATTCTACCTCTTATCACAAGTGCTGAAATGATTTTGATTGTGGTCATAAAAACTAAAAACGACCCTCTGGAACTGAAATGTTTGTTAAACTAATTATTTAAATTATTTTGTATTACCTTTTCATACCTAATGTACAAGAGAACGTATGTGATTAGTGCCAATGTCCAATGCTTGGAATGTTGTTTAGCACATGCTGAAAAGTGTCACAGTGTGTGTGTGTGTGTGTGTGTGTGTGTGTGTGTGTGTGTGTGTGTGTGTGTGTGTGTGTGTGTGTGTGTTCAGATGTAACAGATGGTAACCATCAGAAGCAATACTATGTTCACAGCATTTCACTCAAACGTATATATTTCATGTTTGGTAGACATTAAAACCATTAAATAAAGCTTGAACATATATAGATTACACAACAAGTTAAACTTTTTTCAAAGACGCTGGCTATGATCTCAACGTGTCTGCTTGTGGTGGACAGTTCATTTATTGTCTTTTCAAATTAGAAACTGTCTAATTAAAGACTTGCAGAATATTACTAACTAATATAACTAGATGTTCTACAGCATTGAGTAACATAAGCATCTCAGCACAGAGTGAATCCTGCATGGAGTGAACTCTTTCTATATGGTGATGCTGTTTTCAATCCGGCTGGGCAGGAGGAAAAGGTACTGAAGCTCCAGTCCTTCATTCTGTTTTAGGATGTGTTCCTCGATCTCTTTCAGCTCTTTTCTGAACTTGTCAATCAGCTCCAGGGCCCGTCCCTCAGTGAAGTGCTCCTCTGTGTATTGGCCCAAAGGAATCTAGGCAGAAAGAAACAGGAAGCTGCGTAAAAATGAGGGATTTCTATTGGCTGAGGTTACTGTGGAATAACCAAAATGTTTTTGTCAATGAAACAACTTAAATAATAATGATACTTTAATTATATAGAACTTTTCATTTTTCAAAAACATAAAGTGTCTGTATCATCGGCATCAGTATAATGTTATAGGAGCAATAGAGCATATTAGGACCAGAACACTCAGTGCAAACAAGGGAGCAGACACAGCTGCTGTGTTATCAGCAGTCACTGTCAGTTTACTGCCATCAGACTGTTTCCTGGTGTTACAAAGAGCCAGTCTGTCTCCACTCAAACTGTTCACTGTTCACACTGACAAGATGATTTTAATACATCACAACTTGTTTGGAAGCCAGTCCTGGTCCAGTGTGCATCTTACACACCTCCAGGTCTCACACAACAGACTTTCAGTGAAGTGAGACGTCTTGTGTCAGCTGTTAAATCTTTGAAACAAGAACTATTTCCAAGCATTTCCATAGATTCTGGGTTGTTTATTATTATTATTATTATTATTATTAGTCTAGTTAGTCTAGAATATCTAGTTTATTCATGAAAAACAAACAAAATCAGATCCATTCATCATCATCTAGACTGTCACCGTTCATCTCGTGTATATATTTTCTTCTTGATGTGTTGACATTGTTACTCATTTCATGATACAACCTAATTACGCTTATTATTGTCCCTTTCTCTCTCTAACTTCATGGCGGATGTCTGTCCACCATGATCTGGGTTCTCACTCGATGTTCCTGCCTCTTAAAGGAAGTTTTTCCTTGCCACTGTCACCAAGTGCATGCTCATGGTGGGAATTCTTGGGTCTCTGTGAATTATGTTAGAAATAGTACGGTCTAGACCTGCTCTATATGGATAGTGTCATGACATAACTTCTGCTATGATTTGGTGCTATGTAAATAAAATTGAATTGAATTGAATTGAATTGAATCGAATAATTTGGTCACTTATAAGCGATGGGAATCAGACAGAGATAGACTCACTGCATCTGGCTGTGCTCGCCCCAGATGCCACGTGATAGCCATCTGCACACAGGACTGGCTGACATCAGGAAGTGTGGCCATAATCATCTCCATTGTAACAGCATCTTTGTCTGTCGGTGGGGGTTGTCTCATGGTGCAGGGGGTGTTGGGGACCCAGGCACACCAGTCAAACTGGAAGAAAATGAGTTCAAATGTTCTCTTCTTCAGCACTCAGACATCTCTGACCCGGCAGCAGCCATAAACATCAAGTGAGTAAGTGTTCAGCACCTGTCCATTGTTAGTAGCAGCATGCTGGACTGTACTGGTGAAGATGGCCACTGTCAGCAGGGTGGACAGTTCCTCTTTGGTTCTGAGCTTACTGGGCAGACCTGAACATACATCCACCACCAAGTGTTAGATGCACAAATAATACATTGTTTCTTCTGCCTCTTTATATGCTGCACTTTATATGATCATAATTTATTATACAAATCCAGAACCCAGTACATACGTTATATCTAGCACTGTTTAGCATTCATGTTTTTTAAAATTAATGTAAATTGGGCCCCCAATGCATGCTAGACTAATTGTAAGAGTTACAGTGCGATATTTTCATTTCCCCATATAACACAGCTGCATAGTGCCGTGAATTTGAACTGTAAAACGAAAGCTTAAGATCTTGTTTAAACAACATGGATATTATGATATAAGAAGAAAATGGAGGATCAGTAACAGACCAAAGCTGGGGAGCTCTGTGAAGCCTTCCTGTGATATGTCTCTGAACCAGGCTTGGAGCTCCAGGTCCTCCTGCACATCCTGGTCTGACTGGTAATACAGGCTTACCATATCTGAGACAAAACTAAAAAGAAAGAGGTACAGCTGGGTGGTGAATCAGAGTTTCTAATCGTTAGCATTAAGTGAACTTATGTGCAAAATTTAAACACAGATATTTGAAACTTAAAAAAAAAAGATTTTAATATTCCATTTGGTTCACAGTCAGATCACATCTGTTTCCATCTACCCCTTTTTTGTCACACTTATATATCACTATATATCACTTATATATACACTTTATATATCAACTGAACCACAAACTGGAACAACAAACAAAAATACCTCTTAACATTGAGAACATAGTACCCATGGTGTCAAGTCCCAATGCTTTTGACATTTGATAGTCTTTTTTTTTTTTTTCAGGTAAAATTGACCTGGAGTCAATTTGCATGAACTGGTGTCATTTCTCTTCCTTGTCACATATCACTGGTTTAAACTATCTCCATATAGATAAAACCTAAAAGGTAATATTTTGTTTAATCTGGAAACAGTCTCCACACACACACTTTCTTATATTCTACACTGTGATTAACACCAAAACTATGAAATGACACATGCTATATAATATAAATATATTTGTAAACCAGGCAAAATATGTTTTATAGTTTAGATTATTTTGCTTTGATGACAGCTTTGCATATTCTTGGTAATCTATCAACCTGGAATGATTTTTCAACAGTCTTGAAGGAGTTCTCATATATGTTGACTTGTTGGCTACTTTCACTCAGCAGTCCAAGTCATCCTAAATCATCTCGATTGGGTTTAGGTCAGATGACTGTGGAGGCAAGGTCATATGATGCAGCACTCTGGGTCATTGTCCTGATAAAAAACAAATGATGGTCCCACTAAGCTCAAACTAGATAGGATGGCATGTCACTGCAGACATGCCATCCCCCCCCCCTTTACCTTAAGGCACTTTATGTTAAACAATCCTGTATAAAACCATGCAAAATGACAAAATGATAAGGCTTTCAGCAAGCTCTCACTTATTAAATGATATTCTGTGATTAGACTTTCTACATGCTTGGCCACATTTCACTCAGGAATACATCACATAAGAAAAAGATGCTCTAACTTCACTGTTAAAATCTCCCAGATCACTTTGTCTCCCAACTGCTAGTGTGTGTCACAGTGTCTGTTATGTACAGTACCTGTGTATGGCCTCCCACAGCATCAGGCTGTGTTCTCTGTAGAAATATTTTGGAAGCTGGGAGACTCCTCTGTCAGAGAAGTCGTTGTGGGGCTGGAGAGAGCGGTAGGTCAGCACCTTGTACTCCCTCTGAGCCAGAATCAACAGGCCATCACCACCTGTAGACACAACCTACACACAAACATGACCATCATTAGCAGCACTAATCAATCAACAACAGATTGTTTAACATAAAAGCTGAGTTTAGTTTTCATTTCTGTTCTCATTTCTTAACACATAAAGGCCACAACACATAAGTTCAAACTCTTCAAAATACCAGTCCAGAGTGACACACCCGTTTGAAGATGCCATTAGCAGAGATGAGCTGAGTGCGCCCCCTACAGTTGATCTCAAGAGTGTAGCGCAGATGAGGAGTCAGAAGCTGCAGCAGGAAGACAGCTCAGGGTAAAATAATATATAATAATAATATAATGGTGTTAGTGCTGTTATTTAGACGATGGGTATATAAAATGTGTGTGTGTGTGTGTGTGTGTGTGTGTGTGTGTGTGTGTGTGTGTGTGTGTGTGTGTGTGTGTGTGTGTGCGCATGTTTACCTTATATATTGGGTGGACAGCAGGCAGCTGTCTCAGAGTAGCCACAAAATACCTCTATGACCAGGTGAGTCCTGAGCAGGTGAGACAGCAGCTGGAACACCTGGACTCAGCGTGACGCACCCACATCTTGGCCAATAGCCAGGCCAGGGGGGGGTCTCTTGCAGAAATATGGGTGCGTCCAGGCCTGGAGTCTGCTCTAGCTGAGGACAAGAAGGGGAAACTATTCCAGGAAGTCCGATTCACTCTAAAAGGGGAACTGAACTTTACATATTTAGAACCTCTCAGACCATATGAATTTCAGATGGTAGTCACCATGTTCACAGATATTTTTTAAAAATAAATAGTTCTAAAAAAAAAATGACATTCACTATTCTCAATCATCATACTCTCATATTCAACAAGTTTACTTTTAGTAAAATGTTGTGTTGTCAGATTGACTCCATTTTATAATATTTGTATATATATATATAATATATAATATATATATATATATATATATATATATATATATATATATATATATAAAGAATGTGTAAAAAAAAAAATTTAATATTATGTATAAAATTACATTTAGTATGGTCATTTGTGTAAACATGCTTTTATTCAATATTCTCAAATATTATGGATCAGTGATCAACTTCATTGTCAATGCTGCTATATATACAAGACATACACAGAACTGGAATAGCGTTTTCCCTCAAATCCTTGGTGCAAACAGCAATAAACATGAAATATAAAATCTAATATAATGATGCTGAGTGAGTTTATTTAGTTTTTCAGTATACTGTAGGTCTATGGCCATGATGGTGTGAATGATATACCTGAATAGCGATAGGTATAAGTCCATCTGGGTGTTGGTACAGCAGACAGAGTGGAGCAGCAATGTACTGAGGTTTACCCCTGATGGTGTTGGTGGGAACACCATCAATGATGGCATAGTCTAGCAAGTAGATATTTCCTGCCTGGACAAGAAAGAAGCAGGAAGTCAGGAAGAATGTGAACATGGAAGGAGCACGTAGTATGAGATGAATGAATCATTTCGTAGACCATTTCTCCACCTTGAGTTCTTTGTCCAAGTTGGTTCTGGCAGCCATGGAGTTCTGCACCATGTCTGCGGTGACAGGAAAGTTATCTGGCAGTTTCTTGCACCTCTGGATCATCCTTGGGTTAGAGCCATTCATACACTGGTAGCCAAAGAACCAGTCTTCCTTCCAATGCTCCATACAAAACTCTGATGCAAACACACACATACTGGGTAAGAAAAAAGTGCTGGAGCTTTCTCTCATTGGACAGTCTCTCAAAGGCATTTATTGTCACACCGCGGTGAGGTCAAGCTGGGTTTTTGTTCTGTCTCGTCATTTCCTGTTTTATTTTGATATTTACCTGCCCTCTCGTTTCAGGTCACTTGCCCTTCCTCATGTGTCACTGGTCTGATTGTCTGCGTCTCCCTTTGTCTTGTGCTAAAGTGTTTCGTCTTTCGATCGTGCACCAAAGCTGTTTCCAAGCCTTGCCACAGTCATAGCGTTTCTGCTTGTGAGTTTTTGTTTTCTCCTCATAAGAGTGATTTTTTTGTTGTAATTTTCTTAGTCTAGCTTTTGATCCATAGTTCTTAGTTTAGTTGTTTTTTTCAGCCTCCCTTGGAGAGATTTCAATTAATGTTTTGCAGCCTTTGATTTTCCTCGTTGTGAGTGATTTTGATAATTTTTTCATAAACCAGTTTAGAGTTTTTCCTCATTGGAGTGTTTTTGTTTTCCTTAGTTTAGGTCAGTTTTTAGCATCACTCTGTCGAGAGGGCTTTGTTGTCTCAAAATAAATCTGCTTACTGACACCTCAGCTTCTGAGTCCTGTTTTGAGTTCTGGCCTGACATTTATACTGTTGCACTTAGTTCACAACCCGGGCATAGCCACTACGAAAGACGGATCATATTTGTAAGCTACAAAGGGAGATGTGACATCATACAGAGGCCTTCACCTTTAGCCAAAGCAGAATGCTAGTAGAACCTGTGTAGTTGACATCAGAAATGAAAAACTGTAACAAACCACTGATGGTAAATAGTCATGTTCTTATAGGAAACCAACATGACAGAACTGTATTCACATGTAAGTCTCCAGAAGGACTTAACATTTCCACTGAATGGATGTCACAGGGGTTGTCTAATTTTTCCTGAACATACGTCATCACATTTAAAATATGAAATAATCACATGGAGATTTAAAAGGACAAGTGAAAAAGCACACTCTCATATCAGGCATATAAAACAGGACAAGACCTTCTACTGTGGAAGATTTAAAATGCCTAAATACATTTTCTCTATGCATGCATTTAAAGCATCACAATAAAAGAAACATTGTTAAATGTTAAATCAGTTATTAAGATTTTAGGCTTTAATGTTATGTGATGTAATGTTTTGGGTCAGTGACTCAATGTCTTATCATTGATTTGTTTAAATGAATACCTGGTTGCACCGCGACTGTTATCAGCTGTGCTACCTGTATTGTAACGATGGGAAATTTACTGAATAACTTTTTTATGTTTCTGCTTCTTGACATTTTGTGAGTTTGTTTGTTTATTTAATTGAGTAAAAACAAACAAAAAAACTATGAGAGTTTCTGAAACACCTAGCAAACTCATCCCTGGGAAGGGGACACACACCTGCACAAATATGTTTGCAGAGTAACATCCAACATTCCAGGTATAGACTTCCAAAATATAAGGTATAGACTTCCAAAATATAACTAGGCAATCAGAAAATGAATTGTCTCGGCAGGTTTCCTGGGCCATTAGAGTTGAGATAAGTGAACCTTGAGCAGTTCCATCAGGGTTGGACTTTCAAGCATCTGTAGACAAACAGCTCAACAAACTGTCAGACGAGACATCAAGAAACATCTGTGATACGAGGATATAGTATGTGCATAATGGGCTTCACTTTTAAATCCATGATCAAATGTTGTTCATGTGGATTGAAATCAGCCTCTATCAGGAGGAGTTTGTTTTTGCATGGTGGTAAATGAGGCTATACATTTATGATGACTGTGAGGAAACAAACAGATTTAAATATGCATAACTCCATCTTTGGAATTCAGTGTTGGATTGTGTGATTAAATCTAACTGAAATGAAATTTGATATTAAGAGGTTTATGACAGTGTGGATTATCTTGCACAAAGTCTGTAGCCTAACAATTTGTATGTAGGTATTGAACACCAGCTTGTGTCTTGTTACAGCTCACACCCTTCATAAATCTACATTATGGTTGTACAGTAGTACAGTTGACTGTGAATAAAATGTTGTTTTACTGCTTATTTTTTCATTAAATATGAAAAACCAGCCAACTAGTGAAAATAACATCATGCTGAGTTTTTCTCCTGTCCTCCACAATTTTTTTTGACTCACCACCAGCCACTGCTTAGGAGTGTGTGCATTTACCCACCAGCTATGGGGCTTCGCAGCTTCCAGAAGATCCGTTTGAAATCTTCCAGGTCATTCCAGGTCTTCCCAAACCTGATGGCCAACTTCTTCAGAGACAACTCCAGCAAGCTGATAAGAAGAAAGGGTGTCTGATTATACTGAACAAACACTCATCTGGGGACGAGAAAGCCAACCTCTCCGAATTAATCTGTTTATTTTAGTAGTAAGACTGAGGTTGAGTATCAAGAGGCAATTCCACACGACTTACGCATATTGTAAGGAATGTTCAAAGTCGCTCCTCTTTTCATTTTCAAAGCGGGCATCTTGGGGTAAATCTGCTTCTGTTTTAGCATCAATGCATCTGGGAATCCCTGGAGCCCATGTTAGCCATCTGAAAGACAATATAGCATAGTGAAACACAAACATGAATACATAAAAATCTTTAAGCCAGCCACTCTGGAAAGTGAAGCCATATATTTGTGTTGTTATATGTGTTGGACCTGTAAGTCGTTTGTCTCTCCTGCAGCTCTGACTTCCTGTGTGCCAGCAGCTGAGTTAAGGAGTCCGCCCTCAGTGTCTTTGCTATATAGAAGCAGACAGAAAAGTACACCTTAAGCAAGAAATGGAATGGAAATCTTTCAACTTTGTAGATTATTGTGTTAAGAATGTGGTCACATGCAGGCTTATCTGATCATTTTCAGGTTACAAAGCATACAAACATGGTTTTCCAGTTACAGATTAAGATCACTTTTCTGTTATTCTACGGTGGGGATGACAGTTCCAGTCTCGTCTTACTATTACACAACATTAGAAAACAGTTCAAAGAATGAGGAGATGAATGTCACTGGCTTTCTACTAAACAGAACCCACTGCATGATTCTTGACAATCTCAAACTATTCCATCAATGAAGCCTACTACTACCCCCACTACACAAAGGTTCACACACCTCTAGTCTATTCTGCATACTGCATACTCAGTTGGGAGTTGGTCATGATAGTACAATTTACCATTAGTAGATTATTCTGTATAACTAGAATCTTTCCTACCTGTTCCCTCTCTTATCTCCACCTTGATGTCTCCTATAAGCCAGCGATAACAAGGGAAAGTCATTACTTTGTCTTCTCCTGGAGGCTCGACTGTGATGTAACGACAGAACCAGTTATCTTCCACCCAGTACCTCTGTTTCTCAAGTCTGACCAGGAGCAGGGAGCCTAATGGTGACGGGCTGGTCACCTTGTACTGATCCACCTGTTTGAGATGAGGATGGAGAAGCTTTAAAAGTAGTCTGACATGTAAACATGGACAAACACTACTAAGCTTCACAAACTAAAACATTCAAACAATGAACAGAATGTGTCAGATAAACCTGTAGTCATTCCAGCCTTAATAATTTGATTTGAAAACTTCCTTCTTGTCCCTCCCTTATCCGCCAACCATCCATCATCCTTGTTTTTCTCTTTCTCCAGGAAAGGTGTTTCCAGACTACATGTATCTGTTTCCTGTTCACATGCCCAGACCACCTCAACTGCCTCTTATTTATATAACAAAGTAACAGTTCTAAGATCCTTCTGATGCTTGAATTCCTCTGCCAGCTGCTGGTCTGTTGGTCATTACTCAAGGCTCCTAAACCATGATGAGGGCTGGCTGATAACCCTGTACAAGGTCAACAGCTTCGCATTCAGACTTAGTGAGATTTTCTACTTTTTGAAAAGGGCACAAATGTTTTGGACAGGTCTTATGACTGCCAGTCTATGTCTTCTGCTTGTCACTGTTCAATCACTCAGAGGTACACATACACACACTTACTGCTCCTCGGCAGAAGTCCAGTCCAGGGTTGTCCAGCAGGGTGCGTTCACTCTCACCTTTCTCTCCCACCAGGGTCACATAGATGTAGTTGTTGGTGCCTGAGTACTCTGATGTACCCGTTGCTACTGTTACAGTGTAGACTTCCATCTAAGGACATTAACACACACACAGCATGCTGATAACCAAGGGTTCAGTTGACAGCATGTGGGTATACATGCTAGTGGACTGGAGCAGTAATATTTTGTTGCGTATAAAGTTCTCCTGATCAGCACTGTCCATCATATTGCTATTTTAAACCCTGTGTGTTATCTTAACTAATTCTCTGAGGCCTGAGCCCAACACAACTCATGCACTTTATCCAGGGGGCCCAAATATCAAAGATTCTAACTAGTGAGTTCACCTGCCTCAAACCATTGCTAACATGCTGCAAAAAATGCTGCATAAAACCAAGCCCACCACCGTGCAGTCTCATACACAGCAAGTACTTTTTGACATGGCATTTATAATGAGTCATGGCTGAATAAAAATTGTTTTGTAAAACAAACATCCAATTTACTGTTATCACAGTAAAATATCAGCAGTGCAGCGTTTGTATTTGCATGGAAGCCACTGCTTTCACAGGAAATGTTTAGTTTAGATGATAAACTTTTTTTTCCCCTCATGAGTTTATACTTTATATAAACTCATATATTATCTTACACCGTTGAGTATTTCATAGGAGAAATGGACAAAATGGACAAACTGTAGTTATTATAGTTACTGTTATTTATTTATGTTAGTTATTGCTGCACATTCTGTGAAGGTACTGATGTGCTAATGTGACTGTTCTTTCCTGGTAACAATTTGAATATCATTTCAGCATGTAAACCACACCAACAACAGAGAAGCAGTGTGACAGCTCACATACCTGCACTACGTGACCAAGATCATGACAAATGATAGGCTTTAATGTTATGTGTTCATATTCTATAGCACTCATACCAGCTTCTGTCTTGACATATCTTACTATAATGTAGTTAAATATTATTCACAAAGTGAAATAATCTTTAATGTTATGTGGATAAGATAAGAACAGATATGATGTACTTTGTTGACAAACTTTGATAGATCAAATTCAGATGAAGTGATCAAATTAATAACAATAAAAACCGTAAGAAGGACTTAGTCAAGATGTGTTCATGGAAACAATATGACTGCTGATATGGACCTTCGAAATAAAATGCGGGTGGGTTAGATCATGTTACATATGATTTATGTATTCGCATGACCGATTGTCAAACTGATCACTTAATTAGTTAATTGATTTGTTTCTTTCTTTGTTTTTCACTCTTCAAAGTTTCAGTGAACAGTTGTAGGGCCCAGTGTGGAGGAGACTGCCGTTCATAACAGCATATATTTTCATACATTACTGCATCTTGTTTGTGTACTTTGAACCAACATGTCACTGCTACACCAACACACTGTGTTGCAGCAGCAACAAGACCACTGTCTACATGGATTCTGTATTAACAAAGTATTGTCTGCAAAGTTAACAATACAGTTAAGTACACAGTATAATGGTAAATGGACTTGTATTCATATATATCTACTGACAGTCACAGCACTTTCACACACTGATGGCAGAGGCTGGCATGGATGGGGCAATTTGGGGTTCTGTATTTCTGTATTCTGTATAAGGACATTTCAACTGTCATCAAACCAGTAACCCTCTGATAATTAGATGACCCACTCTGCTGCAGTGCCCTAATGTTCTCATTTATGTACACTTTTGGAATTTGTCCTGTCTGCTTTTTGTCAAGTTGGTGGTCGCTTGGGGTGACTGTGGCTCAGAGGCAGAGCGGGTCGTCCACTAATCAGAAGATCGGTGGTTCAATCCCCTCCTGCATGCATTCTGCGTTGAAGTGTCCTTGGGCAAGATACTGAACCCCAAACTGCTCCTGAAGGCTGTGCCATCGGTGTATAAATGTGTATGAATGCTTAGATCCTCAAACTGATGAGCAGTTGGCACCTTGCACGGTAGCCAATGCCATCAGTGTATGAATGGGTGAATGAGATATGTAGTGTAAAGTGCTTTGAGTGGTCGGAAGACTAGAAAGGTGTTATATAAGTACAGTCCATTTACATTGCTGTGGAAACATGAACAAACCATCCATCCATACAGGCAATTTAGATTCACTGATCAACTTATTAAATGCATGTTTTTGGACTGTGACAGGAAACCAGTCTTTATATATTGCTGATGGAAGTTAGAGATTAAAAGTTGTCAGCAGCTGTTGACAAAACAATCTAACCACAAGGTTAGTAGTTCAGTTGGAGCTCTCAGTCCTCATACAATCCTCTCCAACAGAGTTTGCTCAACAAATGCACAATTCACTTGGGTGGTTGTACATGCAATTAAAAAATGCTCATGAAATAGGTGGATGGAAAGACACTTTATGATGGTCACAGTCAAAATTCTTTTTAAAACAGTAAGTAATGTCAGAAAGTAGTAGAAAGTAAAAGTAGTTAAAGTAGAATAAAAGCACATTCATCAAATTGAAAAAATACTGAGTGTTATAAGTTTGAAGGCATGTGTGAAAATATGGAAATGCTCAAATCTAATTTCAAACAAAATCTCACCCAGTTTTTCCTGTTGATGTAGCATATGAGCATCAGAGCTTGTCCAAAGTAGATAATCACAGTCAGCTATAGATGATATTTAGTGTCACTGAGGTGGAGGAAGCCCAGAAACAACAGAAAAACACTCACCTTACTTGCAATTGTATTCACAGTGAGTATCAGTTTCTTTCTCTTCTTTCCTGGATTTCCTTTGGCTCTGTTTGTCGTCTGGCCCTCTTTTTACCTTCTACTCACCGTGTCCTGTTACTTCAAACTTTCTCTTTCAGTTTTTACACAGCTGTACAGTTATCTGGTCAGAATGTTTTTTTTGTCAATCTAACAAACAAATGACAAATGTAGAAATCCTCCTCCGTTTCTCTGCTGCCAGTTTAGACTCACTGCCTCATTCTTCACTGCTCAAATGACTTTCTTTCTCATACTGCCCTCAATCAGGGCTTTGTGTAGTCGCACCTTTCTCTGCAACAGAGGGGGAGAGAGAGAGACAGACAGAGAGAGAGAGAGAGAAAGAGGGAGGGAAAAGGGAAGTTCGATATCAGGGCTGCATACCAGCAGCCTCTGTGAAACTTCAGGATCGAGCATGAACTGTCTTTCACACCAGTTTCAGTTACATTTGGTAACATGGGAAGCCTGATGATGACCACATCCCCTTCATGATGATGTAACCACAGCTGTGTCATAACACTAAAGACTGATTTAAGGATGTTTATGCACTTGTGTTTTGGTTAGGCTACTCATAACTTTTAAGCTGGTAGAAGCTCAGGAAGAGCGAGCACAAAATAAAGGAACAAACTTCACTTCTATCTTTGTAACAAGCACAATAAAATGCTCTGCTCAGTGAACAACATAATGCAATATAACTCAGTGAAAGCAGTTAAGTGCTGTCATCACACAAAGGTCTAGTCATAAAACAGAATGATTACCAGATATTCCCTTAATAAACAGTGAAGGATGAAAAGTATAATACAGCAGCTGTGAGAAGCAGAAGAGAGCAGAAGCTAAAACATGTCAGTCATTCATCTAACCTGACCTCACATCCTTTTTGCATTGTGACAACAAGAGCACTTCCTGCATTGGTACTACACGCTGCCATTAAATGTAAATCATTAGGTACATCATCATGAGGTTGTAGAACTGATCCCTGAGTAAATAGTCTCAAATGAAGCGCTGACCTTCCTGATGTCTTTGCTCTTTTTGGGTGTTGTCTCAGCTGTCACGCTGAGGTCAGAAACATTTGACTCCTTCCTCTTGGCTTCATGGCTGCCTTTTTCTCTGTCCCTGATCTATAACAGAGACAGGAAAATCACCCCACATCTTTTGGTAACACATCCCACTCCAAACTGTCCCATAGGTGTTAAAGTATCCCTGAAATCTCCTAAAGGCCCGCTGGAATCTCTCACAGGCCCGTCAGCTACACACATATTTAATACTGTTTGGGAGTTGAGTAATAGTGCAACAATTCTCTCAGTTTTGTCTGTTGATTCAGTTCATATCATATTCAAAGTCACTGTTTTCTGTTTTGGGTCTTGTATTTTGTCCATTTCAGCCATTTTTCTTCATGTTGTGCTTCTTGCAATCTCAGATGATGTGTTATTTTGTAAGCTTTTTAAAAAAAAAATTTCGATAGAGGCAGCTGAAGAGTGACAGGAATGTGGGGAGAGAGAGATGGGGACTGACATGCGGGAAAGAGCCACAGGTCGGATTCGAACCCTGGTCTGCAGTGGCCAAGAATCTCTTTTACAGGCTATTAACAGAATATCTGTCTCTTCCTTTAAAAAGAAATTACATAAGTATAGTACCATGCAATTCATAGGAATATCATATCCTAGTATCTTCTGTAACAATCTGTGCACATTTTCCAGAATATTCTAATTTTTTGACAGTTTTTTTTATTCATACATTTACTCTTGACCTTCGGTGTGATAAGAAACAGATCAGATTCTTCTATGAGAATTCCCTCCACGTCCATGAATTGGTGGATGCTTGATGGATTTTCCACATATTCTTCATCTGGGATTTTTATGTTGAATTCTTCTTCTCATTTTTTCTTTTATATGTTTTGTGTTATATATATCGGAAGAAACTGGATATTCTCTTGCCACCCCCATAACACATTTTTGAGTTTGAAGTATTAAACACTGTATCACTATGAATTCTTTGTTATTAAACAGTATTGTGTCCTACATATTCCACTCATATGCATCTAGCCTGCTTTCCCCAAAAAAATCAGTTAGCATATGAAAGTATGATTCACAGCTTCATAGTATATTCATAATATAAATCATCTACACAGAGCATAGTGAGGTTTGGTTAAAGCTGCCAAAATACATTGAAAAGACAAAAAACGACTTCTTACATAATTCTTACATAACATCAAATCAGAACTGTGGCTGTGTTTATAAAGAAAAAAGCAAAGTTATCGCAAATATAGACCTCATATAAAATTCTGATTATGAATTAACCATTTCATTGATTTTCCCATCTGTTATTATTGCTAGTGTGCAAATCCACAAATCCAGTCCAAATCATGAGGAACTGAACACAAAGTTGTTGGTGAAGGGTACCTCCTGTGTAAAAATAGTGCTGTATGTCAGCTTTGACATGGAAATTTACTGAATTTAAAACAGAAAGCCAGAGTTATAAACTGTTGTGGAGAAATTGCTGAAGTCAAAGGTCAATGGTGAAGTCAGGAGGGAAGAAAGTGTTCAGGAGCCTCTGATGTCTTATGCTGTATTATTTATTGACGCTTGGCCAAGGAGAACTAGAGACACTCTCAAAGTACACCTGAAGTGCTTGAGTCGGTCTCGCATTCTTGGGGAAACACAGACTGGAACCTGGAAAAGTAACCAAAGGTTGTCCAAATAAAAAGAGCAGCAGGGTAGGATAGTTGAGGAAAAACGAACGGTGGTCAGAGTATACATTTTTATGTACTACAGTTATATCATGTTAACGTTGTCCAGCCTGGCCCTGACCAGTAGAGATCAGCTACAAATGGTTCTTTGTCTTGTGTATTGTCTTCCAGGAGAAAATAGCTGCTATGTGATGTCGGCCTTTTATCATCGCTCCTCTCACACTCTCCTAAAGTTTAAGATCACATTACAGCAAACGCGA
>NC_040011.1:1741772-1757538 GCF_000972845.2 Larimichthys crocea | reverse complement strand
GATGAACTCATGCTGGTGGTCACACTTTAAACCTCATAGATGACGCCACAAATACTTTACGCCCAAAATAGTCAAAGGGAATGCATTTACCCATGTTCGTGTTCACCTTCAACACATTCTAGTCTGGAGACACTGTTGTCTGTTCATGCTAATGGAACGTCAACAGTTAGCTATCTATTATGTCTGAGAAGCAGCAACAGGTCTCTTCGACCCTGGCCACCACAGTGTTGAGATATGTGTGGCACCTAGTCAAAGACAAACAATTAATACTGCCAAGGACCACAAGGCTCCACGTGACCTCAAGTAACCAAGGATAGAAAATTCCATAACAATCCCCTCTTATTGATCATAAGATCAATACTAGCTACCGAATAATATAATTACCAAATTTAAGACCACCAGGGAGTAAAGTCAGAATGGGATTGACACAAACATTATAAAACATTCGTAATCACACAGAATTATTCAAAAGGCCATCCATAAAAATCATCTTTCAAACAAAGCAGTCGGTTTAGATTAATTCATACAATCAGTGAAAAACCTTAAGAACCCCTCTTATGTATCCCACCATCCCATTCCCATGATGCGTGAGTTCCACTTTCAGGTTAACAAGGGCCTTTAAGCTAGCGAGGATCCCTACAACACAAGGTGTTAAAGAAGGCATCAGGGAGGTCACAGATCATGTGCAAAATGCCACTGGGAGAGGAGAAAGATCAAATTTATTATTTCATAGTAGATAAAACCCTAGCAATTAGAAGGGGTTCCATAAAAACAATTGATTTAACATTTTTAGAGCAAATTTCTTCTCTCTTTGAAACCAATCACAACAATCATCATTGAAATCAAGATATTGCAAAATCTTCGACCAAAATGAAATACCTCTTACCAACTGGATTGGCAACCTCTGGGCGTATACACATCTGGGGTGCTTGGACCACTGACCTTGTTGTCTTCTTCACCATGAGTTTAATCAAGATATCATACAAGTGCAGAGGAAAAGAATAAGGAGTCCACCGACAATAGAGTAGTCAAAATTTAACTAACCCTGATCCCCATGACCCCAAGGTACCATAAAAATCCCCAAAGTTAAACCCATGTTTATCATGTAACTCTTTGATACCTTGAGCTATGTCATGCGCCATATCCATGACCTCAGCAGTCGCGTCGGAGATGTAGGAGCAACATCAGTACCTATAACTTACAAGTTCCCCCTGTGCTGCCAACAGGAGATCAAGCACATACGATTCTGTAAAGCTACAGTTTTAACTTCCTGCAGCTCCCTATGTCAGCTAACATGGCTCTACTGGAGGCATGAGATGATTCTCCAGGACTTTCAGACAGAGATTCAAGCTCCTGTTGAGTTATATACATACCGTACCAAGGCAAGAGGAAGCTGGCTTATCTTTTGAGATGTTGAGATTTCTCTTTTATATTTAGTAGAGGCGGGTATAATGAAGCAATCCAGCGGATTTCACTTCCGATCAAGGGATTAGGTATGCTAAATAGCAGACGCCATGAAAAACTCATAGGGCATGCAGCGATAAGCTTTATCTCCACAGACTAGATACACTCTCTCAGGTAACGACGACTGCATTAGAGTGACATTACTACTGTATTACAACTGCTTTGTCCTAAATTATCAGGTTCCGTCTCCTACTCCGTGAAAACACAAGGAAAATTTTGCAGCTCATGGTGAACACCGGAGGCACATAAGTTGAGCAATCACATTGTGGAGTTCGCTCCGTCTGTTGTGGCACTGAGCAGTTACGTTTCTGTATCGAAACTGACTCTATGGACCTAACACCGGACCCGGCTGCACAGAAACTAGGGCCTCCCCATTAAAGATGCAATATATGGTTGGGGAACACACACCTGATCTCTAAGAGGTTTTGAACTGTTTGTTTGGGCCAAAACTATTTGAACTCTATATTCAAAACCTATTTCACATACATCTGTATATGAATAATGCGAAAAAGTGTAGTATAATTGAAACCGCTCGGTAGTTACTGTTCATTAACTGTTTTAGCAACGTATAAGGCAATTTCAGCATTAAGTGAATACTAGAATCTACAGGGTAGGCAGGAGTAAGCACTCCTCTGCTTCATCTTCAAATCTCATGGCCAAATTATTCCAATTAAACATTTCATAATCGTTCTAGTGAATGGAATTGGATGAGACATTGGTGAGTGTATGGACGAAGGCATTTGACATAGCCAACAGTTACGGAGATTATGATCGCGAGCATAATCATTTATTAGACTGAGGGCCGAATTTGTTTTTTTGCACTAGAGTTTGAGAAACTTCACCTGTACCTCCATCATGCCTTGTTGATTTAGGTTTGGCTGATTCAAGTGTATTATGGAAGAAAATGACCAGTATATAGAAAACTGTCACCCTTATCAGTTTCACCATAGTACAGATTTTACCGCTCTGCACCTCCCCTGGAACATCTCGGTAATTAACAGCCCACAGTTTATAATCAGGATAACTTTTCAATGGCTGTTTAGTGAAACACCACAGCTCCAGAGGTTCAGTCAAAGGTACAGCAGCTGTGAATGTTACCTCATTACCTGGGTACACTCAACACGCTTAATCAGAGCTTTGTCATGCGTTGTCCACGACCATTACTTGAGAGAAAGTCGGGGGTGAACAATATAACAGTCATCACACTGTCAATTGGACACTCAAACATAACAGGGTTTATAGTTTGGTTAGTTTGGTGAATAGGCAGTTTGGTTAAAGCACAGGAAATACAAGTCCTCAGTGCACCAACACCTGGTTCCACCTGGGAGACAAAAACATTTTTTAGATATTTGATTAATAACAAATTTCCTTCATTAAAAGAATGAATTGGTTCCTCTTAGGGGTGGGCGATATATCGAATATACTCGATATATCGCGGCTTGTTCTACGTGAGATGTATGAAATGACTATATCGCGACCATCGAGTACTTGTCACGTAAATGTTTTAAGCCGTCGGCATTTAATTCTCCGGAGTTTTGCCTGTGTCACTCCTGGTGCTGCTCACAGCACGCAGCACACTGCCCCGCCCACCCAGAAAAAACCCCCTGCGCGCATGCGTACTTTTGTATCAGGGGGAGAGAAGAAGAGCCCGAGCGAGTTATTGAAGATGGAGACGGACGACTTGGTTCCGAAGAAGAGCAACTGCGGTCACGCCAGCCGTCTCTCGTTTTCGCGTGGTCACGTCAGCTGGCTCCAATATTTTCAAGTGCGCCCTTATTGCCGACTTTATGTCAAATACTTTGAGAAAACTGGGAAAGTCAGCGCTAGCTTACTGCAGCGTGTGGACACTTCCGGTTTTCAAAATAAGACGTGGGTGTTAAATTTATTAAAGGTTTATTTATAAAATATGAAGAATGGTTAAAATTTGATTTAAAAAAGTGTGTCTCATAAGCCAAGTATGATCCTGCACGCTTCAGTGCTCATATGTACATTATGAAATATATAAAATTCATAAAAAATATGGCAAGTGTTAAATGCTATAAAAAGAGGTTGTGTTCTCATACAGCAAGTGTAAATCTACTGTTCTACATTGATTCTGAGCAATTACAATGCTATCAGGTAATAATGACATTATTATTTATTAGAATAAACAATACAAAACAACACAACAAAAATATCGAGATATATATCGTGTATCGCGATATAGCTTAAAAATATCGAGATATTGGTTACAGGCCATATCGTGCAGCCCTAGTTCCTCTGATGGTTTCGTGAGCCGTTCAGACAACTGTAATGATAAAATTCAAAACGTCAGTTAATCTTTTTACATATTCAGCCATAAACTCATTCCGTCCAAAGCAGAGAAGTTTTGTTTGGTGTCAGAGGTTACCTTGTCCCTGTGGACATTAGTCTCCCCATTAACATCTCATGAGGACTCAGTCCTGTTGTTGCACTTAAATCAATTTATCAAATCAATTTTATTTGTATAGCCCAAAGTCACAAAGTACATTTGCCTCAGAGGGCTTTACAATCTGTACAGGGAGTGACACCCTCTGTCCTTAGACCCTCGGTTCGAGTGAGGAAAAACTTGCCCACAAAAACCCTTTTAACAGGGAAAAAATGTGGAAGAAACCTCAGGAAGAGCCACAGAGGAGGGATCCCTCTCCCAGGACGGACAGACGTGCAATGGATGCACGTGTACAGGACAAATCAACACAACATATTGTACAATGACTGGATAAAATGACAATGAATTATAATGAATGATAAAATGATTACAGTAATAGATATGGTAGTAATAATGACAGTAATAATATATGTAGTGGGGTCATGCAGGACACAGCAGCAGCCACGATCCACGAGAACCTGCTGGACGACAGAGCACAGAAACTCCAGGGAAGTTGGTTAGTAACATGCATTAATGAGACATGTCCCAAACTCTGATTTTACTGTAAGAGAAGTGTCAATAAAACAAGCACCAAGTATGAATTTTTTAAATAAAAATATAAAATATAAAAAAACATTTTTTCTTTTATATGATGAAGTATTCAGAAATGAATTGATCAAATGTCAGAAAACAAGAAACAAATGATATTTGGTCTGACTTATTTTTTATAAACATTATGCGGTAGACATAACTCGATCTATTCGTTCTCTATTTGGAGTTTCTTTTGAAGAGAAGGTTTTATTGTTCAGTCTAAACCCAAAATATGAGCAGCGTCAGTGTCACTGCACAAACACACAAGCAATCTAACAATCTCTATTTCTATTTCATCTCTTTTACACACACACACACACACACACACACACACACACACACACACCTGTAAACTCACAAACACTGTGCTTAGCTCTTGTAAATGAGAAACACATCACAGTACACTCAGTAGCCTGCACGTATGTACATTACACAGCTGTGTGCATGTCTTTGTACCCGGAGGAGAGCAGCACATCTATTATGCAGCAGCAGTTAGGAGGAAGGCATTACAGCAGGAGAGTGTCTTGTCACATCAACTGGTGGCCTCACACACATACACACACACATAAATTGTGTTTTGCCGCTTGATGCAGAGGAAAGCGCACTAAGAAGAGAAGCTGCAGCTGAACTATATTTTGTACCAATATTCATATTTGAAACTTTTCCATTGAAATATTTAGGAATTTGCTCTTTGAAAAATGACACATCCTCCCATTATTAGATGGTAAATTTCTCATGGCTCCACGAGTAGCCATGTGCATTTAGATTAGGCCATTTCTGTAGCCTTGAAAAATGAAAGGAGGGTTTATTTTCATCCTGCATATATACTAAAATCGTCCCTCCTCTGTAGAAAGCGTCAGTTCCTAAATGTAGAAAGGCTACATTTGACTGAGACACAAAATTAAAATGATTATCGCTCACAGTCTAACAAACATGCTGCTGCTACACTGTGACTCTGAATCCATTCAACATCTGAATTTGCTTCTTTGTAAATAAACACAGGTGCCAAAAGTCGGAAGAGGCTGTGTAAAGCCCACAGCAGGGGGGGGGGGGGGGGGGGTGAAACCCGACAGCAAACACAACTGCAGCTGCACTTTGTGCTGTGATGTGAACATCATCATCATGTGATAAATACAGTTACAAAGCCTGAATATGGTCTAAACAACAACTGCCTCTGACACTCCATCAAACAGCAGCAGCCAAACAGACTCATCCTGTTGTGTCCTGTCTGATGAGGGTTACTTCATTATCTCCAGTCATTAGACCTCTGACTGTCTCATCCCAACTACTTTTTTTTTTTGTTATTTTAGGTGAAAAGATTTGATCAAAGACAGTTCTGATCTTTTTATTATTTTATCACCTCTCAGATTTATTGTGTGGGCCTTTGGATGGGCCCCAACCCCCAGTTTGGTAACCACTGGTCAGCAGCTATTTGTCATTCAGGCGGGTAAACAACAGCTGTATGCTAACGTATCAATAATAGGGATAATTAGTTAATTATAATGAGTCTGTTAAAAGAAACATCCAGGGTGTTGCTGTTTAACAGACTCTTCATCACTTCACGCGTTTTCACTCACATGATCCGCGAGGTTCGTGGAGGATCCCGACAGGTCGTCGAAGTCCGACTTGCAGACGTCCCGCTCCTCTATGACCAGGTCGATGGGCATTTTGCCTTTGAGGCAGCTGATGTACCGGTGACAGAAGTTATCACAGAGCTCATGAACCTGCGGGGGAAAATCACTTCAATTCAGAGTCTGTGTTTGCCCCAGAATAACAACAGACCGGTGAGTTCGATCATTTACCTTCTCTAACTCCAGGAGATGAAATCGTAAAACTTGAATCGCTTGAATCATCTTAAAAAAAAAAAAGAAAAAACACATTTAAAATCTTTTTATTAAATACAAGACATGCACGGGATTATACGTTAATGATTATCTGTTAATTACCTTCATGACACAAAAATGATTTTCTTTAATCATAAAACAGAAACTTTTCCGAGCAGAGAGAAGGAGACGGTGTGCTCACCAAGTTATCCAGCTCTGGGTTGGAGGAAAATAAAGGCTTCTCTGCGCGGATCTGAAGAAAGACACAACAAAGAGGCGCGTTTGATGTCCTTTATTGTACAATTAAATAAGTATTTAAACATCTCATTCTATTTATTAAATTATAATCCACTCATTTGATTTGACATAAAATCAGGTGCTGAAGTTTCGCTCGTGCATTTTGTCTGTTTTTGTCTCCTCGGCTCTTTCACGAGTCCCTTCAACTGTGTGTGTGTGTGTGTGTGTGTGTGTGTGTGTGTGTGTGTGCTCCTACCTGCTTTGCAAACACGGCTATGTCTTCATTGAACGAGTCGGAGGAGCAGACGTCACCTCCCGCCACCCCGGGCTCTCTGGGCGTGCATGTCGCCAGCTCACACTTCTCGAACACCAGAGCCAGCAGCGGGAATAAAGGGTGTCTGCAACAAGACGGAAACAGGCCTGTTAGATTTTGCAGCCGTTGTTGGGCCTGCACATGAACTATCGCCTACAGCACACCAAAGCCGCTCAGATAACGTCCAGTGCAAACAACCTGTTCACAGACCTGTGCACAGGTTCGATGCTGCTCAGCTCTGTGCTGCGTGTTTCTTATAAATAAATACAATTTAAACGGCATCGAAAATGAATGACTTCACCTCATGAGCTGAATTAGTTTAAAGGAGAAAAATAGATTTGTGAATCAGCCGAATTAATTCAGCTGCGGGTGTGTGTCAAATAAAAAAAATGTTTCTAAAATGTATTTTCATTTGATGTTCATATGGCGTCACAGCACGAATCTGTTTTATTCTCATGTGACATTAAACACACCCGTAGATCTGGTCCTTGTCCCTCTTCAGCGCGTCGTTCACGGCGCTGCCCATGCTGCTGGGCATGATGTTGTGCGGCGCGTGGGCTCCATAGTGCTGCGTCGGGTGCGGTGGCGGCCCGTGGTTCAGGTGGTGGACCTGGGGCAGGGGTCGGGGGGCGTGCGGGTCTCCGTACATGGATGTGGGAACTCCGACTCCGTCCATCGCGCCGCCGTAATGAGCCAGCTCATCGTACTGAGGTGAAAGTTGAAGATGGCATCAGAGATGAAGATGTGAGAAAAAAAAAAAAGTTTTCATCTCAGTAAGAAACATTGAAACATCTATGACGTGTTTTTTGTATCATATAATTCATGCATGTCTTCATCTTAACTGAATCAGTCTGAAGGATGTAAAACCACCGATGGAGAAGATTTTGTGCCAAAGCATTTCAATCATGAAAATCAAAGATAATCTGTCAAATCAGACTCACCCTTTGCGCCATCTCCGTGCGCAATTTCCAGATGTGCAAGAGAAGTTTGGTGCTGATGAGTTAAAAGTCAGTGACTTTTAAATCCAAGAGGAAATTATAATCCCGGCCTGTTCTGTGGCATGGAGCAAATCAATGATGACTGAAATCAAAGAGAAGGGATCAAAAATAGCATCAGTCCTCACGAGGGGCCAATGCGCTCTGCAAACTGCTGCGCTGCTTTCTCGTGGCTCTTCAGCCGAGGGATTAGTGATCATGTGTCAGATGGGAGTGTTTGATGTTAGTTCCGAGTTGTTCCTTTCACAGTGCGAGCACTGACGATCCGCAGCTTAGTCCTCTGCTCTCACTGTGTCCTCATGTCCACGTCTCTGCGCGCCCACACGCTCACTGTCCGCGCCTCGGCTGTGGAGCCGCTTATAGGACCGCGCTGTGATCTGCAGGACACGCTGATGACGGAACGTGGAGGAGCGGGGTGGGTGCAGGCAGCCCCCTGCCTACTGACAAGGTGCAGTGTTTCAAGACGCTGTCTTCCGGTTGTAATTTTCAAAATAAACCCGGACGTCCAAACGTTCATTTAAAACGTGTCACGTCAGAATGAAACCAGAGGTCGTATCTTTTTATTATACAGTTCATAGGTGTTATCTTATATATATATATAATATTTATAAACGTGCGATAGGAATACAAGGAGAGGCAGTAACAAGAGAAGGAGTCTAATATATGTTTGAATGAATAGAACATGTCAGGACCCATATTACACCATTGTAACAGTGTGTATAAAGCAAATAGTAAAGAAACCGATGAAGGGGTTTGTAGTTCATCTAACACACGCAACAATGAATAATGAACCTACGATCTCCTCCTAATATGTATGAGTGACAAAGAAGAATACCTGGGCGGGGTTTCTCAGGGACAAATACAGATTATGAATGTGTCAGACATTAAAAGGACATTTAGTAATAAAGGATATCACCCTGGAGAGGAGGCCATCAAAGAAAAAAACAGATAAACTAAAAGACAAGTTCCCAACGAGTATAACATAACATTACACACATATTAATGCATTCAGCATTTTACTAATACATACTAATAGACTATCGAATGAGTTAAAAAAATGAATGCATGCATTCTGAACGGTTCAATTACAAAACAAACAATCATGTTTCTTTACTTTGAATTTTGGACACATTTCTTCTAAATCACAGTGAATATCATGTCACTTTAGGTGCGTATCTGTAAATAAATCAAGCGCTCCGACTCTCGAGATTCAAACGGTAATGTATTATAATGGGATTTTGAAGACATATGTGAGGGATTAAACTCTGCGACTGACTGAAGCAGTTCCTGATCTCTACAAACGAACTGAATAAACTGCATAAGAAGAAAGAAAAAAAAAAAAACACAACACAGCACATACGCAAAAAAAGCAAAACCAAATAAGAAATAGATACCGATCAGGAAAAAGCCTTGATTATATTATATTTCAGAAGAGTCACAGATTAAAGTCCCACATGTCAGACATGGGGAGACAAGTGCGTGCTGAGTCTGTGAAGAAAAGGTGAGCGGGTCACCCCACAAACAGTCTTTATGCTTTTATTTTGAGAAGAAAACTTGGCCATACGAATAAAGGGGTGCGTGTGTAACACGCCACCCTCAAATAACCTGCTGGTATTGATGAGGCTAATGGTGCGCTGATTAACGATCTGGATACAAGATACCACTGTAATAATGACTACACCTAAATAATATAAATTATGATTTTATGAATTATTACTCTCTTCTGCTTCCGGATAGCAGAGGTCACCACCATGTCAGCCTGGTGGAACATGGACTATGGTGTTGTCCAGGGGTATATCTCTAAACTGCAAACGCATGTCAGTTTTATGATTGCTGAACAAACACTTCCAAACGCATTTTGAGGCAGGTTGGAATCTCTCACATGAAGCTGTATAGCAACATGGTATTTAGGGGTTGACACTTAACCACTGAGATGTGCATGCAGGAAGCACATTTTTGACAAACGTCAAGTTTTTTACTATTATTATTTTTTTTTCAGAACTTTTTAGAGGAAAGAAGCAAACTGACTTGAAATGTTTTTGAGGTTGGTGACATGATCACTGAGTCTGAGTCCATATAAAAGATGTGCAGGACTTTAAAATGAGTTTGAAGAGGAAATGTAGGAACCCTGTTCCAAACTAAACATGTCTGTACCTTTCTCTTCAAAGTGTGTAGGACTTCCAACTGATTTTAAGTCCTGCACATCTTTCATTGGCTGTCCATCCTTTGGTTTGTAGGGTCCATAAATAATTTAATAGTCTTTAAATATTTTCTCTGTTGCTATCAAGTCTTTGAAAATTATTTCTGTGATCAAGCAGCGCTTATGACAGTGTATAGATCGGAATCCTCCTGCTGGATGACTTTTGTCAGCCACATGGTAGAAAAAGAAAAGTTTCAGTAAATCCTCACAATCACACAAGAATTTGGCACAAACCCTGTTCCAAACTAAACATGACGTTCTTGAAGGAATTCTGTCACTGTCCTCATGTCTTCCCTCACACTCAAATAAAGATCTTGCTCACTTTATTTGATCTGAAACAACCACAGTGGTACTATTACAAAGGCCATTTTGGCCCTCCTTAGACGAATGCCTTCACAGCTTTACCTGCTTCACCACTCCCACCTGCCGTGTGACACATTTTCAGTATAGTCTTTTTTTGACAACATACACACCATTTCTTTATGCTGGTGTGTATGTATTTATTTGTTATGTGTAACCCTGCTCAGCTTCTGTGGTGTGGTGTAGGTGTAGTCAGAGTGGTATGGCTGCAGCCATCAGAGATGCAATAAGATTGATCTACATCGCTACCAGGACACAAAAAATAATTATTTGTGAGAGAGAAGGAAGAAAATCTTTTACCTGGTATCCCAGGCCCTCTCCAAGTGATTGGCTTTTATACGAAAAGTCCTTGTACTGGCATGACAATAAAAAACTGTATTTGTTCCTGATAAGTACCCGATCGGTACTTCTCTAGGTATACTTCTTTTTCTTTTTTCAAACTTGGTGGTTCTCTCCATCCAATACTGGTTGGATATCTTCCTGATTTGGGAGAAAAAGCAAGCATGGAGCCCTCCGTCCACTGATGAATCCTTTGACTGCTCTCACACTGTTGTCTTCAGGTTATTCTTGACAAACAGTAATTTCTCCTCAAGGACACCCGAGCTTCATCAGGTTCCTCAGATGATCTGTTCAAACATGGTACATTCAGTGAGCAGCAGTGGTCTCTTTGCTGGGTTGGTCTGGCAGACAACTTGGCCTGTTTGTAGAGAACTAGGTCTGCCTCATCTTAAATGATTTTGTATTACCTTGTCATTCTGTCAGTTTGAATCTTCAGAGGAATTGAACCTCTTTCCACATAAGAGATGTTATTCTGCTATCATGGCTTTATTGATTATTATTTCCACAGCTTACATATATTTTCGTAATCTTCACCCCACTTGGTGCTGTCAGGGTCTGTTCAGTGTCTGTTCCTGTTTATTTTGAATAGTCTTGCCTCTGTGTTTCACTTCCTGTTCACTGTGTGATTACCTGTCCCCACCCTTATGTGTTTCACCTGTGTTTCGTTTATCCCTTCCCTGCTCTGTGTAGGTAACCAGTGCTCCCTGTCTTGTCAATAGCAGCGCATTCCAGTGTCTTGTCAAGAGAGTTTCCCTGTGTTCTGATTGTTTTCCTGGTTTCTGAGTCTCAGTCTCCTGATTTCGTACCTTCCTCGTCTCATTGCCTTTCTGGATTTTGACCCCTAGTCCAAATCACAAACTGCTCATTCCGATTTCAATATATGTCATTGCCATAGTCACTGTGAATTTTGTTCACTTTCTTCCGATTAGTTGACAGTAAAAAAAAAAGAAATACACTAAAATAGAAAAGACACATCCTTTAAAAAAAGACCAAGGGCAAGTAGGTGATGTAAACCATCAACCAAACAACATGCTGTGTACAGACATCCCCAAATCATATATATGTGTAGAGGTATATTATAGTCCCGATTTAGACAAAGGTTGTATTCACTAATCTGGTACTATTTCCCACACTTGCTGAAATTAATTCTAAGGAAAATCTGAATGAAATAAAATATGAATAAAAATATCTAATGGTGAATTTCTGCACATGGATGTTTTATTTTTCCTTCTCTGTCTCTTCCTCTTCACAGTGATGAAGCATTGCTAAAAAAAAGTTGAATATTTCCAGCATGTTATTTTTTTCATCAGAAATATCTTACACCACTTTCCTTTGATATGTCCCATCAGTGAATTATTAAGGCATATATTTGAATTATAAATACCACTAACTATAAGGAAACAGGCAAAACATGCACCATGCCTCAGGCTACATCTCTCCTCATCGCATATAATTTCCATGTAGTCTCTCTCTGTTTCCTTCTCTCTGCTTCTCTCCTCCTTTGGTTTACCTCCCCCTCCCCTCCCTCCTCTCGCCACCACCCCCTACCCACCGGGCCAGCGAGTGTGATTCTGAATGGGGCTGATTCAGGGTGTCAGGCCTGTTTAAATGTATTAATTACCATCGAGCTGGGGAACCGTGCATCCCCGACACATCACCGAGAAGGGGCCTGTACCCCACCATCCTTGACATCCTCTTCTACCCCCCACTCCTCATGGACACGCACACACACACACACACACACACACACACACACACACACACACACACACACACACACACACACACACACACACACACACACTCCTCACTCTCCTATTCCTTGTCTACCCTTCCCCTCCATCATCAGCCAGCTCTGGTCTGGCTAGCTCTGTCACCCGTCATCCTGTGCCCCAGTGAGAATAATTAGCATTGTCAGAACTGGCTCTGAAAGGAGGCCAGCAGAGACCTGGGTGGAGGTGTGTGTGTGTGTGTGTGTGTGTGTGTGTGTGTGTGCGCGCATGTGTGTATTTGCATGCAGGTGCCGCTCTGAGTTTTATGCACAAATGTGTAGATAGCAGTGCGCTGGTGATGTATGCAGATAGAGGAAGGCTTGGTGAGGTCGGCTGATCAATGACAAGCAGTACATATGTGGCAGGTCAGGCATGAGCCTGAGCGCAGTTTGTGTGTGAGCTGAGCTATGTTGATGAAATACGCAGCAATGGTTTATGGGTAAAATCTACAAACAACTTGTACAAGTAGTTCAGTAGTAGTTCAGTCAAAGTTAGACTGAGTCAAGCTGACTGTGCTCTTTTGAAGGAACTGTTGTTTTGTTGGGCATCTGTTCTGATAACACTGTAGCTACCATAGTAATTAATGAGTTCTGGGGTCATGGTAACATCACTACATCAGGAGGTTAGAGGTCTTTTCAGGTTCCCATGCACAACCAATACCCAACCTAGGATCTATGTTTAGTCGGACCCAAATTGTATTTAGTCTAAAGTTGTGTCTACAACTGTGGGCTATCACTGTGTCCAGACCAGTATGCAGAGGAATTCTGTTTAAATGACACATCTGATTTATGTGTAGCGCCAATGTTCAGTGAACATGCAGCAAAGCTGAAATGAAAAGTGTGGGTGGTCGATGGGCCTGTAGCTACATCACACTTTCATGTGTGCTCTGTCACAATCCAGCAGTTAATGTTTACATTATTTAACAGTGACAGCAATCTTTCTCTAATCTGACCTACACTGTATGTCTCAATACTGTGAAAAGAAGTCACTATTAAAACAAAGAGATTTTCCATGGGTCTGTTTTATCTGAAGAACTCTACAGCAAAGTATGGCGGGTAAGCAAGTGAGATGATCAAATGAACCGACACAAACACTTCATTTCAAAATGATGTTCCATACTCTAAGATCTCAAGCATATAAGATGTCCCCCACCACAACCTTCAGCACTCAGGTGACCCCTGTCTCTGATCTGGTGTCATTGATTTTTGTCTGGTCGTCCACTGACTCCTGGTTCATGACTTGGACATCTTTTTGTGGATTCTGTGAGCTGTTTTGATATGTGTGTGTGTGTGTGTGTGTGTGTGTGTGTGTGTGTGTGTGGCCAAGGGCAGACCCCATGTGACTTGATAACTCTGGCTATATGTTGTGACAGCAGAGTTATGTAAGAACAACTCACTGGGATAAAGTTGGTTGGTAGTCTCCCCATTGTCAATCCTGGTCTTAAACTGAGTCCTGGTCCTGAGGTGGAGCAGTACCCTGGTCCTGATGTCCTACACTACATGTGCATACCACTCACAGAGGTTAAGGCAGTCATTGTTGCGACCTCGAAGTAAGATAGCCTGCATCATTTCCATAAACCATAAATCAAAGCTTACTTATTATTAATCTCTCAGCCCCTACATGCCATTAATCTTTGTGATAATCAGTCTTCTGCATGCAATTAGTCATTAGACTACATACTGTCTAAACCGCTGAAAAACGTGCAGGTATGTGTATAGTCTGTGTGTCTATCATGTTTTGTTTTTCTGTCATTAAGCTTTGATTAAAAATGAATTTCATACAGGTTTCTTCATCAGGACAGCTTTAAAGCTGCCATGTACATTATGTGTCCATAACAATGGTGCATTTCAAAATGTGCTCCTCAACGTCAGCTCCAGCCCTGTTAAAAGACTACTCACGTGATTTACCTTTACACTTCCATAAGCTTCCGAGAGTACAAAAAAGAATGGTGAAGATATCCTGACTTTGAGCTCCTGTTATGGGTTACAGTTACAGTTAGATACTGATTCATCTGTTTTCCACAATGCAACATGATCTTTCTATTAAACCCTCCCTTCAGTAAAGTGCCCCTTTAAATACGATGAGAAACAAATAACAAAAGAATACATTCATGTCCTAATTCCGCTTTGAAATGGTATTGTTGTATAAAGTGTATAAATGTATACACCATAAGCAGCAAACCCATGAGTACGGATCCATGATAAAGCCTGTGACTGGAGTCAGACGAGGTGAGAAGTCAAACAGTGTGCAGAGGTTATTATTTACTGCTCAGTCAGAGCCTGTGATTGCTTTGTCTTGCAAGTTTGGGTCACTGCTCACTGTGTGGGATCTGAGACACCAGAGAAGACCCACAATGAGCCCATGTGTGTGTTCTCCTCTAATGATTAGCCTGTCATTGTTGAGTGGTGCACCAAGGTGGCAGACCAGACCAGAGCCCCCTAAAGTCCTCATTCTGTGAGCTTCTGTATGTGTGTGTATTCATGCGGGTGTGTGGCTGCATGAGAATGAGATGGCCACACTCGTGTGTGTATGTGTGTATGTGTACTCTTCCCCCAGTCTGGGCGTCAGTATTAATGAGCCCAGATTTCATTTCCGATGAGCGATTATTTGACTGTTCATTTGGCTAAGATTTATGACGAGGCCCTATATCTGTAGCCTGCAGCACTGCTCTAGTCTTTAATAATGGGAAATGAACACATTAATCACCCTGTAGCAGTCAGCCACAGAAAGCAGGGGAGCACCATCCAATCTGCATCACTGGACGAGAGAGAATATCACCTCATATTCATTCAAAAGCCTTACATGGTGGAAGGAAAAATGACCTGTCTAATTGAATATGATTTAACATCCTAAAAATTGGACAGGGTCTCTCTCATTCACACACACACACACACACACACACACACACACACACACACAGAGGCCCCGTTCACACCTGGTATTAACATGTGTCCTGGGTGATCTGATCACAAGAGGACAGCTCCATGTACAGGTGACATGCGTCAAGCTCGATCACTCAGACTACATGGGGAAGTGGCCTGGGCCATGTGTCAACTTTGTCCTTCAGGGTCGTCTCTCTTCTCTATCATTCATTAAAAAAAGACTAAGGGACATAATTTATGGATACATCATTTTATATTCAGATCATAACAATAACAGAACAGCAACTTATCAATTAACCCAAACAGTGAAACAATAACTGTTTAAATGTATTTAAACATATTTACATTATTAAAACATTGTTCTACTAACTTCTTGGTTGTACTCTGTACTTTTTAAATGTAGA
>NC_040011.1:1644653-1741762 GCF_000972845.2 Larimichthys crocea | reverse complement strand
TATATTCAGATCATAACAATAACAGAACAGCAACTTATCAATTAACCCAAACAGTGAAACAATAACTGTTTAAATGTATTTAAACATATTTACATTATTAAAACATTGTTCTACTAACTTCTTGGTTGTACTCTGTACTTTTTAAATGTAGAACAAGGGAGTTTAGCAGAGTGAAGGCTCTGTGAAGAGATCTAGTGTTCAGGTCCTCATTGAAACGGGCGTTGAAATTTGGTAAGTATTATTAAGAGTGAATAAATGTTCTTGCCATACTACCACCTTACAAGCCCCATACTGAGCCATGTGCATTTAGATCATAATTAATATGCAACAACGTACTTAATAACTATGAATAATGGGTAATTAGGAGCGTATATAGGGGAAATTCGTAGTTAAGGGTCTAGTAAGGGTAGAATAAAGTCTTGCAGAATATGGTATTAATTAAGGGTTTATAATGACTAACAAGTGGCTAGTATGCTATTAATATACATGTTAGTAAGCAGCTAATTCATGGTGAATATGTGTGTCTTAAAATTAATTAACAATTATTAATTGTTACCAAAAAAACTTTAAATTAAAACTATTTTGTTGTTTCCTATTTTGTTTTGAAAAGGAATGAGGGGGCTTCCATCGACACAGTTCTTTTTTAGGTGTTATCTGAAGAACAGCATGCAGTTCATTTCTAAGGGTGAAGCTATGTATAATTAAAGTGAATGAAATGGTGTTGACTCCATGTGTAACCATGCTCCATGGTAAGAGTAATGAGTAAACAAAACCAGCTAGTCTTAATAAACAAAATATTCATATTAAAATATAAATATAACACATTAACTTACACTTACATACAGCTCTACTACCCGGCCTAACAAATGCACACTGTAATATATTACCTTAAAGCACAATACCAAAAGCATAAAGTAGTTATGTAATTGCAATTAAATTAGCACCTAATGTTAATTAGGGATGTGGTTATATCTCCACTTTAAACATATATATTCCTCTTTTGTGTCCCATGTTAACGAGGACCTTTTTTAAAACATGCACCAAATGCATCATTTAAACAAATGATGCATTTGGTGCATTGCAATTATGGCTTCTGTTAGCTTCTGCATCATTTGTTATCATTCTGATAATAAGAACTGACTCAGATGACCTATTGGTGGTGCAAATGAGTTATGGATTTGCAAAATATCCCTCCAGTTTCAGACATGATGTCCAACACACTAGAATGGAAGCATGGCCTCTATAAAGAATCTCTGCAGGGGCTCAGGATGGGACTGCAAGCATATTTTCTGGGAAATTAGAGAAGTGAGCATGATGTGAGGGGAGAGATATATACCCATAACCAAATGAAACCATGCGTACAGTAGCTGTTTTCACTGAGGGACGCTCAGTAGCAGATTTAGCAGCAGCTTGAAATCCCATGGTGACTTGAAAGAAATGGTTTCCCATGAAATAAATGAAGTTGAACAAAGCTGTGCCCTTTCTGTGGGTTTATTAACCACTAATTATGCCATAAAGTCATGTGATGTAGTGAATATTAAAAGTGGAGGTAATATTGAGGCAGGAAATTACATCTTTAATGAAGACTTGGTATAACAGTCATTTTATTGTTCCTCTAAACTGCACCTTTTTAAAGTTTGCCCAAAGGTGACCTACAAAAAGGCCATTTGCAGGCTCACTGTGATGTGTTATTTACACAGGCAAGCTCAGAACTGGCCTTGCACACCAAGCAAAGTTTCACCTTGTGAAACATTTGTGTCCGAAAACTCCTGTTACATCCTGTGAGAGGCTGTGAGTAAGCTGACCAAACAATCAGAGTATTGGGCATAGTTTCAAAAGAAGGTGATGCAAGAAAGAAGAAAACTGGCATGATGGAAAAAAGTTTACAAAAATGTTGCCAGTTGAAAATGGAAGTCTACTGAGTATCTGTTGATTATTTTTTGATTTATTGTGATCATTAAAGATCATACCATAAGCTGCCAAATTTAAACCTCTAACAATATTTCTAGAAATGCTAAAAAAACAAAGAGTAGAGACCATTTGCATCCTGTTGGACTTAGGGCTACATTAAATATTAAACAGAATGTTGCACTAATCTCTGATTTGTTTGACTAATTTTTGTTTTGTTTGAAGGATTACAATCAGTGTAAAGTACAGCGGCCAGGACCTGCCATTGCTGCAAATAAAAGAAAGGTTGCAAACAAAAAGAAACGCTGCTGCAAACTAAAAAAAAAATGCTGCAAACAAAAAGTTATTGCATTCACTTGAAAAAAAAGAAACTTTTTTTTCCTGTTTTTCTGAGTAATTTTTTCCCCTGTTTTTCTGAGTAATTTTTTTCCTCGTTTTTTGTGCTTTTTTTTTCTGAATTATCGAGATACCTCGAAATCCTGCAAGAACATCCTACCTGCAAGTGACTCCCATCCATCTATGGTGACTCCTGTCCCGCACGTACATGCCCGACTGTCAACTACTGTACCGGGTCAATAAAGGTAAGGCATGTAATTAGTTACACACAGGGTATGACACTCTTGTTATGTTTTAGACTTTATCCTTCTATTATAAGCCTATTGCTCAATGTAGCAGGTAAGGAATAGATGAACATGTCTATCGGCATGATTTAAGTTGTCAGTTAAGCTAACAGTTTTGTTTCCATCATGCTGGACATTGTTGCTCATCAAAAATGAATTGCCTTTCTTTCATTATATTGGCTTGGCACAAATAGAACGAGCCATTCGGCATAACGTTAGGTTATATGCTAATAGTAACACTGTAGAGACATAACATGAGAATACTAACATAGAAGTTGTTTAATATCCTTTGCTATTTCCTATGTATTTAATACATGCATGCATACCTGAAACACACTGAGGAAGGATCCTGCATGAAACGTCCATGCACATAATTATTTGAATAGGCCAATATGTTGAATAAAACAATTTAAAATTTAAAACGTTTTTGCACCTGCTTACTGGTAAAGTACAACAAGTTACTCATACCTTATGTTGCAAAGCCCCAATCTGGATTTTATTGAATATTTGAATAGTAATCATAATAATAACAATAATACTAATAATAAAAGCCCACTGAGCTGCTGAGTTTAGTCTTCTGAACTATCAGAGTAATGTTATTGTTCATGAATAACCAGTGAAGGCTTTCATCACCAAAGGACAAATCAGTTTTGGTGGTGATTTGAGTGAGGGTATTCAAATGTTTAATGACAGGTCGACTTTCAAATGATTATACATATAGACAGCAGGGTTCTCACCAGGATTTTATTTTAGAGTAATGGGGTAAGGCGAGGGAGCGTAGCGACCGAGCGGGGGGATGGTGCGGAAGGGGGGTCCCGATGCGAAAATTTTGAAAAATTGTGCCCAAAATGGGCCATATTTGAGGTACCTGGAGGGAATAAATTGCATTTTTTATGTTGTATATACTTAGTGGAAAATTGTTACATCTTTGGATCTTGGCAGTGTGTTACCTGCAAAGGGTGTTGTCAAAAGATATGTAAACTCAGACACAAACAATAGAGATAATACACGTTTTATTCTATTAAGAAATTAAGAAATGCGTGAGCATCATGTTATTTCGGGAGCATAACCTACCAACCAATTATTAGAGACATGAGACAAAAGATTGTCCTAAATTGTGTCAACAACAGAACAGATAAATGCAAGTGGATAAAACAGCCAGCCAACAAGAAAACAGCTCCACTTGATGCAATCCATTGGGACCCATGTCTCTTTTTTTGCGAGGGGGTCCGTCATTCATTGTTATAATTATGACATTCACCGAAGTCCAGCTCAAAGTCCAGCTATCACTGGGAATCGAGCGGGAGTTCAGTTGTCGTTTTTTTCCCTCTCTCTCTCTCGGGGAACTGATTTCCAGGCATCTGTCTCCTAGCAACCTAAAATCAACAGCGCAGAGTACGCATGTGTAGGTTCATCAAACGACGGCTACACCCTTGTAGGAAGACAGCACCAAGCAAACGTCAGCTGATTTTGACACCTTGAAAACTGCTGAAGTGCGCAGGAAAAAAAAAAACTTTTGACGATGGTGACAAAAACTGAAAACAGCCGTTACGCTATATTAAAAATAACGTAACGGGGGGAAATTGCCGTTGCGGTCTGAAATTTTAGCGTAGCGGGCCGCAACCATATAAAGCGCTGGCGAGAATTCTGGACAGTGTTTATAGGTCAACAGTCAAGACATAAAACATCCATTTATATTTTATGCTTCCATATATATCTTGATAATATTATGATACAATTGGCCTTGACAGTTTTAAACTTGTTAATTGTTGAAAATTAAATCTTTGCAGTGCCAGCAATGGCTACATCTTCAACCCCCGGCCTCCCTCAAGATGATGGACTGTGGATATTTCTACTCAACAGAGGTGTTCCTCAGGAGAGTATTCAGAAAATGCAACAGGATCGTGTAAGTCACAGCTTCAAAAGCTGTTTTTGTACTGTCTCATACTGTCCATTGTGTTATCAACTACATTAGACATTTATAATTGGTTGCCCTGGAACTAGTCTTGAGATAATATAGTTCAAGCTTTGTCATGTCTAATGCATACTTTTTGTTTTTATTGCAGACTGACAGCTCAGTAATTGGAGAAATAGATGATGCCACTATGGCTTCTTACATTCCAGCCTATGGTGACAGGATTGCCACAAGGCATTTCTGTATGGAAAAACAGAGAAGAGGTGGAGATGATACAAAAAGACTGTCCTTATTTAAAAAACTTTTTTTTTTTAAAAAAAGGGCACAATGAGCAACAAAGACAGCGATCAAGGTTTTGAGGGGGAGAATACAGTGCAACCAACAAATATGCGTCTAAAAAGTAATAAGAGAACCTGGAAGACAACCAGAAAAATAGAATTAGGGTGGATACATGACAACAGACAGGTCAGAAAACGCAACGGTGGAGGAGCCAGCGTTCTTGATATGAACAAGAATGCCACTAAAACTGAGATTCTGTCACAAGCTAAAAAACTGTTCTTCCCTAATGAAAAATCAACAATGGGAAAGTGGGAAGAGTTCAGTCAGGATATAGATAACTTTCAAGAAGCACAAGTTGATGAGTATGTTAGTGTGGGAGAATACTATGAGACACACAAATTGGGGTTGTTAAGATTTTATTTGTTCACAAAGACCCTGACCAGTGGAGATGACCGAGAGGAAGGAGCTGATATACAGACAGATGAGCAACATGAAAACACACAACAGAATCTGGACAAGATAAACACACAATGGAAGAGGTCGAGCAGCTGACACCAAAAAGACATTACAGTGAAAATCAAATACACACAATCGAAGATGATGAGAAAAGCACTGCCACAATGTCAGCTGTTGTCTCTACTGCGGCTGTTCGGATTTTTGATCTTACATCTTGTAATACATCAGAGGTCATTGTTGGTCCTTTGACAGGTGGGCCGTTTTTAGGTGATCTTGATGATACACTTATACAATGAGCCCATCCTTACAATAGAAGGGGATCAAATAAACACCCCCACCTACACCTCAACTCCTATTGATGTTGAGATAGCTTCTGCTAGACCACCAAGTCCTGCCAGTGAACTTTTGCATGTGACTGTGAAACTTCACAGAGTGACTCTCTGAGATGAACTGATTGCTCAGTTCAAGGATGAAGCAATGATGACTGTGACAGGCTTAAGGCTAAAATACACTGCATGCGGAACAGCTCCGCCTCGTGACAGAGCCGATATGTTTCAATGTTAGTCAATGTGTCAGCTCACACAGTCTCCGTCCAAAAAAATACAAAATAAAACCGGTAGTCGGCGGAGACGCAGCTGAGCGCATCACAAACGGATTATGTGTGAGTTGGCGGACAGTGGAGTACGCAGTTGTTCTGGAGTGGAGCAGTTCTGCAGCCGTTCTGCATGCTGTGTATTTTAGGGGTCACTGCGACTATGGGTTCTCCCAGCACAAACAGTCAGAGTCCAAAGCCCGTTCTTAAGGGATTTTTATTGATTTCCCCTTAAGCCACAAATTAGTCCCACACTGCCTCTCGCTGCCGCCTGCTGCTCTGCTCTCCTGAGCCCTCTCCACACCTCTCTCCTGCAGCTGATGCACCACGCCCCCTCCACAATGACCTACTCTGTGAAATACAGCTTCATTGATGAAATGGGGGCAGATGCTGATGGTGTGTCAAGGGATGTATATGCTGCCTTCTGGACAGAATTCCTAGACTGTGCAGCAGAAGGTGCAGATGTGAGGGTGCCATCACTATCCCCAAAATGGCAAGAGGAGAAAGTCTGTTGGCAGGATATTGGCCAAGGGACTGAAGGACCAGGGGTATTTTCCATTTCGGCTGGCACAAGCCTTTACAGCAGCAGTCATACTTGGTGAACACTGTTTCACCTGATTTACTGTTTGACTCCCTGATGTTGTATCTTAGTCAGTATGAGCGTGATCTCTTGTCCACTGCTTTGCAAGAGGCAGTTGTCGGCGAAGACAAGGAAGAGCTTCTTGATCTTATGGATCGCATGGGAGTAAGAACAGTACCAACACCAGATAACTTGAGAGCCATGCTTGTCCAGGTTGCCCACAAGCAAATGATCCAGCACCCAAAATATGCACTGGATAATATTGCAGAGGTTGCAGGACCAATACTCAGGAAGTTTTTCCCAAGTGTGCAGGATATGAAGAAGCTGTATGAAAACATTAAACCAACAACACGAAAGGTGATTAAGATGATAACAGCTTCTCCAGCTAATTCAGCAGAGAACCAAAGTTTGCGATTTTTACATCAGTACATAAGGGGATTGGATGAAATAGGTCTCCGGAAGCTGATGAGATTTCTGACTGGGTCTGATGTCATCTGTGTAAAAGAAATTCAAGTCACATTCACCTCTTTGGAAGGGCTAGCGTGGCGGCCAATTGCCCATACTTGTGGCCCAACTGTGGAGCTGCCATCAACTTACAACAGCTACCCTGAGCTTCGAGCTGAAATGGAGGCTATACTGTCCAGCAACACTTATGCAATGGACATCCATTATGCAATGGACATTGCATAAGTGACTTATGAACACATACACATTTTTCTTTTCTCCATCAGTGCCAGTGATGTAGGTTTAGACTGTGTGAATGCGGGATAGAGCATGTAAGGAGAAAATGTGATGACAGTAGCTCAGGTGCTGTGTGACTAGTGCAAAATGATTTTATTACATTTCAAGATTTTGGTTTTATTATATCAAGAAACAATAAGTTACTTTGCTTTAAGATACTTTTTGTGTGGGCACAGATTGATATTTTTATTTTGGATATTTTCTTTCTATCATACAAGAAACAGTTAACAATTTACTTTGATTTAAGACACTGTTATCAGTCTAGGATAAGAATGTTTGGACATTAAAAATACTTCGGTTATATTTTTACTGTTAAATCATAATAGAATTTGAATCTCTACCTCATGTCAGATGTTAATACTGACAGTGTTTGTGAATCTGCTCGTTGCATTAAAAGGTACTTTGAGGTGTTTTTTTACAAATAGAATCACAGCTTGCTGCTTTTTTTGTACAACTGACTTCAAACAGATTGTGTCTTTACTGTTGAGTCATGTAGTTCAGGAGTCCTGCTCTGTGAGACATGATATTTTTCCATCTACAGTCATAAAATTGGACATGTTCCTTTTGTTATGGGGTGCTTCTATTGTGAAATGTTAAAGTTATCAAATGTGTAAACACAAGGAAAGATGCATGCCCTAATAAAAGATAATAATATGCTTAATTTGCTGAAAGTTTATTGACAACTGCATTTCAACATAAATCTATATAGTGACATTTTATTCAAATACACAAGAATATCTAAACTGTTTATATGTTTAAGAGATGACCTGATAATCACCAACAAATTTTAGATACACACATATTTACCAGTATTGTTACATGTAATTATTTGGCTGCAAATGACATACAGTAACTTGATGAGAGAAACAATAAAACAGGAAGGTATATTTCCTAAATGCTACAATCTAAATATCAAAAGCGAAAACTGCTCAGTAACAAGCATTGTGTCTGTAAGAGCTACATTTGAAATTCAGCATACACACCATTAAGGACAAGATATTATAACCTGTTTGAATTATAATTGATAATGACTCCTTTTTGTAGACTGCTCTTTTTACAATGCACAGACTTTCCATTTTTTCACGACATGTAACATGTGATGTGATATTTCATATGCAGCTATTGGAATGCCAGCACTTATGTGTAATTTTTCCATAATGAATACAAAGAGGATATACAACAAGGATGGCACAACTGTGAGATGTCCATTAGTAAAGAGTTGACAGTTACAAAACAAAGATTTTCTACCCTTATGTGGAGGCTTACATCCAGTCATTTGATCCAGTAGAGCAGGTTGTGATCATTAAATTTGAGCTCGTATGTAAGCACGTAAGAACATGTAAAGCTCAATGGCTTCCTCTGGATAGGTGGGTAGATAAAGACTGTTTTCTGCCATGGCAAGGCAGCAAATGTCAAACACTGTATTGTCACAGGGATACGGACCTCTCTGAAGGCATTCCTCTCTGCAGGCTTCTATCTTTTGTTACTGTCTTTTGTTACTTCTTTCAGGTACTCTCTGGCACCAAAAAATTGGGGTAGGGTGTACATCATCACTGGGCGCCCACCTGGAGACACAGCATTTCTGCATGGGCGAATCCTGCGAGTGCTCCAGAGGTGAACAACTTCCTGCAGTTCTCTCTAAAGATAAATGAAAATAGAAAGTGGGAAAATCAGTTCACACATGATCATTAAACTAGCCAGTAGTGTAGTTCAAATCAGCTCCAACTTAAACATCTGCAATAATAAACTTTATTATGCAATTAAAAACATCAAAACACTAACCCTAACCCATTTTATTGCATTTTATACTTTATACTTTGAATATATACTGCTGACTTTATTGCTTACTTTACTAAGTTTTTGAATATAGCCTACATGGAGTGAGCTCTTTTTCACTAATATCAGTAGGCCTATGATATAAGTGCCACACTAAAACTAACCCACTACACAGGGTGGTACTACTGCTTTTTGTGAAGTAAAACATCTGAACACTTTAACCACTAAGCTGAGCAAGTGTCACAGTATTATTCTGACATAATATAGCACTATGGGGAAAAAAAACAACATAAACATATTGCAGTTCTTACTTCTATTATTTCAAGACATGTGAACTGAATGAGACTTTTGTCCAGGAAGTCACCAGAAAAGGAGTCTGAGTCTTTTAAATCTTGGAACAGGTTCATCCAGAACTGGTATATCTTCCTCCTGTGTGTCCCTGGTAGAACTACAAAAATGCAGATGAAAGATTTGGATACTTAAGAGTACAACTACAGGCTTGAAAAGTTCCTCCATAAAAGTACCTAAATAATGATTTAATTACAGTAACAGGAGTAACTGTAATTTCCTTCCAGCCCTGATAACGTGACTTTTTTCTAATATACAGGAGGTTGGTAGCAGGATAGTAAATGCTGTAACATGCAGTCATCTACATTTTCTCATTTGAAAATCAGAATAATAAGAATTTTGTTCAACGTAAAATGTAAAATAAAAATGGCGAACAAGCCTTGACTCTAAAGTACTGATTTTCCTTTTACATTAACCACAGCGAGAGTGCATTGAAATAGCTATCTTGCTGAGGAATATGCAGATGTTCACAGCAACTTTGAACAGTTATGTCTTTGTGATTTCAGTCCAAAACATCCACAAATGAAAATCAAACTGTACAAACTGTGCGATGGAAATGGAACTTTGGTTTTATTTAGCTTTAATCTGCCTGTGAAGACATTTTCTCAAAGGTTGATGGAAGTATGGAGATTGAGGACCGGAGTTGAACATCTTGAGCTCAGTTTTTCATACCTGCCTGCCACCATGGCAGATTTGTGTAATACGTGATTTGACTTTTTATTGAAGGAGTAATACGTGATAGGTGGCAGATGTTCCACAACTGTTCTGAGCATGTTTACAGATGTTAGGTATTATGTTCATTATTAGCTGTTAAATAAATAACAATGATTGACAGTTTGTGGTGAAATATGTACACTAGCATGTGTAACAATAAGATTCCTATTAATCATTAATTTTACAGTGAAACTGATCCAAGCACATGATCCACATTCCTTATTCATATTGTAGCCACAGCTCCTCGTCCCTGTTCACTCCTCAACTTAATCCAGTCCTCTCCCGTTATTTCAGACTTTTCATGCAAAAGGTCCACTCCTATCCAACATGCTGTCACTATCGAGGATCTTGTTTCAGCTCATTACACTATGCTGCCCTTTTCCTGTCCTCCTCCTCATTTGTGCCCAGCTCATGTGTATATATAGTGGACAGCTATCATTCACTTTTGCCAGGTTGTCTATCCATCCGTCATCAGTTACCTGTCCATCTTTTCAACACCATATTTGTCAAGTCCAAGAACAGGACTAATTGGAGCAGTTGAGATAGAGTCCAAAGAGGTTCAAGTCCAAGTCGGCACAAAGTCCAAATGAAATAGACAAAGTCGAAAACTAGACAGAAAAAAATAATCCTATTCAAGACCACTTACTTATCTATTTATAACTATTGTAATGCTAGAATCTTTTATTTCAAGGTGATCATTTTGCACTGTTATTTGTAATGATCAAAAAGTAAATGCACTGTCACAACTAGAGTTGTCACGATACTAAAATGAGTAACCACGATACTATACCAGACAAAGTATCGCGGTTCCGGGTATTATCGCGATACTGCGGCCTTTTTTTATTATTATTATTTTTATAAACTGCAATGTATTTGTACAAGTTAGTTTGAAACAACGACGTTTGTTTTTTAAGCAAAATTAGTGTTGCCACTGACGAAGACGCCACGGCAGACTCGCTGCTCGGGCCCGGTGCTTCTGCCATGGTGAGTGTGTTGTCTCGTGTCTGGGCGAGACAGAACTTTAGCTTGTTGTTTGTTTTGAAGCGAGTTTCTATCGAAGCGGAGCTGTCTTCGCGGAGTTCGTTCTTGCCGGCAGAAACAACGAACAGCCAATCAGCTAACAGACGGGCGGACCCAGCGTGCGGAAACAGCCTATCATATCCCTGGACGTCACCAGTAACAGGCAAACAGCCAATCATTCAGCAGCTGTGACGTTCGGTTGTGGTTCCATGTTGGTTTGTTTACAAAGGAGTAGCATGCAGTGAGAAGCCGGGAGGAGAGCAGAGGCGGCCGCTATGTAGCGGAGACTGGCACCGGTAGTATAGTAATCCACGGTAAAATTTCTAGTATAGTAGCGACGGTTATGATTTGGCACCGCAGGGTACCGTGTATACCGTGGGTATCGTGCAACACTAGTCACAACACTGTGTAGGATCAATGTGATGTCATATTTAATGTAATCCCATCCTGAGAAGGTTTTTGACGGTTGCTGTTGCTGTGTTTGTAATGATCATGAAGTAAAGTGCTATGTAGATCCACGTTATTTACTTTTAAGTATATAAATTTCACTTACCTTCTGCAACTTCAAAGAACAAAACATATAAACCCCAGCCTGAGGAGGCTGTTGAAAGTTATTGGCTTTGTGATGACCAAAAAGTAAGTGCATTGTGATCACGCTGTGTAGGTTCACATAAGGTGATAGATTTAATTATTGCCTCATCACTTAAAAGTTACATAAAACCTAAAGGCAACCTCACATTTACATTGTAGACAGTCTTTTTTATGAAAACAAAAAACTTTAAACAAAATGTACTTACATGTGCATTTCCTTTCATTACACAGACTTATTTAGCAGGCTATTTTAAATCGACACTGTCTAGTTTGAACAGAAAACAGAAACAGAAAAATAATGAAAATAAATTATTGTTCTTAGCTTCTCCTGGACTGCAAATGGAAAATGTACTGAATAACATATCTGTTCTGCAACACAGAAAAAACACATCAATGTGTAATCTTACTTGATTTTCAGAGGACAGGACATTACCAAGCTTCTTCCTTAAAAGCCTTTTAAGCTAGAGTATATACAGTATACAAGCTATTACAGCAGCTAATTCTGACAGTCCTTTTCTCCATTCTTGAACTCGATTGAAAGCGATAGATGCACAACAGCGAAATCAGGTTATGGTCTCAGCTGTATGCACTTTGTAAATGAATGGTGAGCATATTGGATCTCACTGGTGCCAAACTTCAGACCATTTGCATGACTAATGTAATGTCAAGATAACACGCATGGAGAAAATGCATAGAGACTAAAGGCATAAATAAGATTCCTTCTTATCTCTCCAGAATTTATGTGGATGCTACATAACTGTATTCAAATTCAAGTGGAAGAAATAGCCACATGAAGGCAGGAAGAAAGTTATTTTAAAGGTGCATTTCAATATTTTATTTATATATTTATATTTTATATTTTATTTGCTTCCTTTCTGAGTTAGAAGATTAATATCTAATATTGATATGTCTGTTAAATATAAAGCTGCAACCAGTTAGCTTATCATAAACATTGGAAACCACTAGCCTGGCCTTATCCAAAGCTAACAAAACACACCTGCACTTCCACAGCTAATTGTGTGTGTGCAGGATTTAGTGGCATCTAGGGATGGAGTTGCAGATTGCAACCTGTTTGTTGTAGAGGATCTACAACTATAATGGCCATGGACCGAATAAGAACTGATGTTTAGTCTGACCATATTGTAGAATGCATGCATCATATTCCATGTCTGATTTATTCTGTAAATATTTACACTTACAGTAGTTACACTGGGCCTGGAGAAGTTGTATCTTGTTTAATCTAACAACAAAAAAAGCGATTTCCTTTAGTCTCTGCCAGTTGCCTGGCAACAACGGTGATAAGACAAATGTCTTCTTTCACTTGTGATCAAACAAAGAAAACATGTTAATTGGTCAGCTCTAGACATGCTGATGGCCATTTGTTTTATCTTTGTCAGGTCAGTAAGTCAGGTACCTGTCAAATTTTCCGTTTTTCAACACTAATATTTTTAATAGTAACAGCCTTTAATACATTTAATCGTTTTCTTTCTAAATAATTGTCAAGTTTAACTAATAAGTATTTAAAAAGTGGTTCAATAATGGTCTTAATCACAGTACAGTGATGTACTGTTCAAAACATTAAAGCCACAATTTTCTTGTTTGTACCCAGTTAAAAGACCTTTACTGTGCAGTGCTTAATTTAGAAGCATCAGCCCCTTGTTGCATCATGAGTACATAGACTGCAAACTAATTGTGTGTGCCGAAATTAAGGTGCCTTAACGAGCTGACAAAGTATTTTACCGCCTTTGTGTGTGTCAGATTTACATGACTAAAGGGATAGGATTCTCTCGGTGTGGTAATCCTGTTTAAGAGCATGACACCATTATGGCAAATTCTTTTCAACATAAAGGCATTCACTTAAAAAGAAAAAAAAAAGTCAGAGCGTGGAAAATACTGCTCTAGTTTTAACAACAGTCTGTTCCAATTTCATGCCGCACTCTCCAGCGGAGGAGCAGAATTTGGATTTAAAATTTGAGGACGAAATTTCCTATCCTAAAATATATTGATCATCAACTGTGTTAGAGAGCACACAGAGTTGAAAATGTCAGTTCAATTTCTCTAATTAAAAAGGAGATTTTAAAGTGAAGTCCAATTTCCCACTTCATGTCTTGCCTTTTCACTTTACTTGCAAATTTCAATTATGAACGGACACATTTGAGGATAGTCGAGTCAGCCAGGCAATTTTGGAGATTAAGTACGTTCGGCAATGAATAACACAAACTGCTCAGAACCTCTTAATGGGTTCATTTGGATTCTGGATGAACTTTGATGAATGGAACTAAAGATAACAGCTCTGTGTCTCTGAACTTGTCAGCTCATATCACTGCGCGTGTTAAAAACTAATTGGAGTTGAGGGGGCTGTTGCTTCTAGTTAGTGTTTGATTAGCTTAGCCGTTTAAAATCAGTGCCACACAGTAGTGGCTCACAAATGACAAACAGTCCCTTTTCAGATGCTCCAACAGTGAAGTTAAAATTAAAGATGAAGTAGCAGGGAATGTCATACTGACCTTTGTGGAGATTTTGACAAACTGATGCACAACATATTTTAAAACCAGTTACACCAGCAGTAAAGACATTTTATTTGCTACCATGCTACAACAGATTTTAACTGTTAAATTTTAAAAATACCAAGACAGACAAACAAAGACTAAGTGTTAAAATGTAAAATGTTGCAGCCAAATGTCGTCTCTATTGGTGAAAAGCTGTCTTATCTCTGGCAATCTGTGTCAACACTCATTTCTATGTCTGTTTCTTGTCACTGACCTGTCAACCCATTCATTCACTGAAGCATGAATGCCAAAAAACTGTCTACAAAAAGAGCACTCAGAAACATGATGGAAATCGGAGTGCAGTGCTGTAAAAACTGCTTTCTGACACATACTTAACACAAGTGAAAAAACATTAAATACAATACGAACATGACTGAATTTTGTGTCTGTTTGCATAAGGGTTGCATTCCATCACACCTATGCTTGGACTGGTTGCATCTTCATATTGAGTAAAATGGGATGCAACTGTGCTCATAAGAAATCAGCACTGGGAACTGAAATAAAATTAAATGAGTGAGTCACTAAAAAGTGGACTCTGTACAGTATATTAACTGCTTAGTGATTAGCCTCAAAGCTGAAAGTGCTCATAACCATAAGTCTCTCTCCTAAAGTCTACAATTTTCAAATTCTGAGTCCCTTATTTATAAATATTAATACATCTGACCTATGTGTTATGTTACTGTAATGAATAAAAAAATAAGCAGGATTATACAGTCACGACAGTGATAAAGATCTCTTGTGCTAGCCCCACTTAATAATTCATGCCTGCTTTTGTCTGTCAGGAGTGTGGACTAAATATTATGCCAACTAATAAGATGGACCTTTTTAAAACCATAGACCTGGCAACAGCATCCAAACTAAATAATAAAACAATTATTTGAAATATTTTGCCTGGTTTAGACTGGTTTTGTTACGTCACAACCCCATTAGCATACTCTCCTCCACCATCTAGGTGATGTATTCATTCAGAACTCCCGTGGACTTTGTGCCATCATCTGTTCTCTCATACGCGTGATCCAAATCAACCAGAACACACTGCTTTAGTATCCCGGTACTGCACACAAACCAAATGGTGAAAAGACGAGCAGGCCATGAACTGTTAGAAAAACAGTGTTGGCATAAATATGCTAGATTTCTATATAAAGCAAATGAATACACAATTTGTGTGTCAGCACTAGATGTTTTAATAGGTGTGAAAATAAGACAAAGTTTACAAGCTGTACAAAAGGCCAAATCGTGACTCATAAACCAGCACCTTGTCATTACATAAACTGATATGTGCAGTGTCTTAGTATGACAGCCAATCTAAAACAGTTTGAGTGGGTGACATAGTAAACATATTGCATGGACATTTTATTAGCAACTGAACAAAGAACAGGTGAGTATATATTTTAAACATAATTTCAACAACAAATATAGTTTAACAGCAAACTTCCCCTTTCAACCAAACAAACAAACAAACAAAGAAAAAAAAAAACACAAGGGTGGTTCCTGCAGGACACTGCCACCAAGTCAGAGAATAAAGTTTTACATTCAACTCAATCACCATGCCACTTTTATTTTCATGAGGTTCAAAAGTGCTTTATAAAATCAAGGGCATTCATTTCTAAATCAACTAGAGAACGGGAGTTAATATTTTGAAAATATGACAATCACTAGATGTTTCTTTTAGTTTTAGAGCTTTGAGATGGCGGTCAGCAAGGAACCAGTCAGCACAACACAGGAGGCCAAGAGGAAGATGGAGCAGTTGGCTAATCCCTGAGGGAAAACAGGTGTTTGACGTCAGCTCTACTCAAAATATTTGGTTCTGACTGTGTTCCTTTGTAGTTGAACTTAATAAAAACTTTAAAAACATTTCAAAGTCACAAGAAATGTCGTCTGCTGGCCGGGTAGTTTTGCCAGTGAAATTTTCTTTGGATGACTAAAGCATGTTATCCATAGCAGACTAGATTAGCGATTTGGGCCTGTGGGAAACCACTACAAAACTGGTCATACAAAATTGACCATATATTTTGCTCATCTTGTGATAAAGAGAAGCATAGAATAAGTGGTAAGTGTTATGGCATTTTCTATCCTTAGGTTACACAGGGTCACGTGTGGGCCTTGAGGTCCTCAGCAGTATTAGTTGTTTGGCTTTGCATGAGAACAGCAGGTGCCAGTCTATCGGGTCGAAGAGACCTAATGTTGTCTTCCTAGACACAATAGATAGCTTGCTGTTGATGCTCCATTAACATAAACAGACAGTGTCTCCAGACTAGAATATGCTGACGGTAACACTAACATAGGTAAAGATATTTTCTTTAGATAATTCTAGGCGTGTAGTATTTGTGGTGTTATCTTGGGGTTTAAAGTCGATCCACCAGCATGAGTTGGGCAGAATGTGAGACTGACTCAGGCACTTCTGATGTACCATTTCTCCTTGGCTTCAATAAATTGAAATTTCTTCCCTCCTCACAGTCGACCATTGATTTCAGCAATTTCTTCTCAACAGTAAGAACTTCAATGTCACAGGAGTCATAATTCTTGTGTCTGAATTACAAACAAGTTTGAAAAATACAGTATCTTACGTGTTAGAGCTTTAGGAAGCTAAACTGCTGGATGATACAAGTTTGTCAAAATGGCTGGGGCAGATAATCTGTGGCAAAAGGCCTTGAGCAATTGAGCCAGTGGCTGAACTCGACTTTGATTCTTGTAATAAAATTTCACTGTAATTCTAACAGCATTTCCCATTAATTAAGTAACTGAATTACTGTTTTTTTTAACCAAGTTCACAGTAAAAAAAAAAAAAAAAAATATATATATCTATCTGTGATTGATTAACTATTGGATAGTCGCCCCTCACCCTTACAATCTAGTGACAATCACATCACCCTGAATTGAGAGACCTTCTCTGGCATTATGAATAGTGAACAGACTGCTGATGTCATTCATACCATGTTGAATTTTACTCTTTTGGTAGCTTACATCATCAACAACAATTCCCATCCACATGTGGCTCACAGAAACCAAAATCACAGGTGAAAAAATCCACAAAGCAAGTTGTGTTTTTTGAGTGACTTTACAAGATACTGCTGACAAAGAAAGTCAACAGAGCAGACGCACAGGCAGAGAGAAACAGGGTAAGATGTGGAGCAAGCCTGTGTGTGAAGAGAGAGAGGTGTAGGTGTGTGCGCGCGCATCTGTGGAAATGGGAACTGAAGGGAAAAGCAAGGTGAGCAGATGAAAGTAGTCTGAGTGAATACTAAAATAAGATGGGGTATTAAGACGCTAGATGTAGAATAAGTACAACTTACTAAAGAAAATATCTTTCAATAAAACCTTTAAGAAGTCATTTGGTATTGTATTTGACATGCTTTAATGTAGAATCACTGTGTGCTTATTATTGATGAAAATGTTAAATTTTACCTCTACATAATCAATGGCATAATTTACTTCCACTACATTCAACTATTCCTCACTGGGGGGTTAGTTTAGCTGTGAGCCCAGGTTTTTTGGAAAGTCAAATTTTGGAAGCTGTTCATTTTAGATCAAAATTCCCAGAGATGCACCACATCCCAAAATATATGTACATATTTTAGTTGGAGACATTACCATTATGATAACTTTAAAAGATGCCTCAAGTTAAAACTGGCTCAACTCACCCTGTTCAACCCTAAAGCATTTAACAGAACTGTATCTTACCTTAATCTCTCTGAACACCAAAGATCCCCACAGTGCTGCAACCAGACCATATCCCTACGGAGGAGCCAAACAACAAACCAAATATTTTTCTTGTTATACATTTACAATTAAAAACTGAGAGCCAAAGAATTAATCAGTGTGTGAATGTAAGCTGCATGGGACTTTCAAAGTATGAAAAAACAATAATGTAATTCTAACAGAAGGAAGAATGACAGATAGAGGATGGCAATAGTTTTATTCCTTCATGGTCCTAGAGCAGCAGGTTTATCCATCACCAAGTCTAGGGCAACATTTACACGGGACTCACACCGAACGCGGAACGGAAGCGGAACGGTACTTTGCCCGGCGTCAACTCACACCGGACGCGGATCAGCCACGGAACGGCAGCGGAGCAAGCCGGCCGTATTCACGCAAGATCACGAGATCACGCGAGAATCCTGGACATACCCGAGACCCCGCGATAAACAGTGTATAAAGAAAACAACAACAACAAACAGCTGACTTTGCTTCTCCGACGTGGAGGAGATTATAAAAAAAGCATCTGTTGTGTCATAAAGGATTGTGCGTTGTTCCACTTCAACAATTAGTCTCTCGTTGAGACCCTTTGATCAATCTTTGATCACCTGGTGCCACCGGTCATGACGTAACGTTGATGTGAAGTTGTAAAAAGCTACATGAACTGAGTATTGTGTTTTATTTTGAAAGGGGGCGGAAGTTTATTACGTTGATTCAAGGCCCGGTTTCCTGTCTGGTGCGCAGTGCTCTGTTGAAATTTACGAGGTTTAGCCGCGGCTCGCGGAAGAAATAGAAATCCTGCGGAAAGCTCGCGCCGTGGCGCGGAGAGCTGCTTCTGGGACGCTTCTGATCCGCGTCTGATCCGCGCCCTGTGTGAGTGCTCTCATTGACTAGACTGGCTTCTATATGCTACGGTGACCGCGGCGGTGCCGTTCCGCTTCCGTTCCGCGTCCGGTGTGAGTTGGCCTTTAGACACCTCAACAACTACCAGCTAAATTGCCATTCAATTGGCCCCAGAAATGATACTGAAAATGAATGCTTGATTTCTATGATCCCCAGAAGATGAATCCTAATGCTTTGCAAAAACTCATCTTCTACAAAATGTCAGAATACAATGACAATGGGGATAGCCATTGTATTTTGTAATCAGTTGAGCTCTTCTGGGAAATTAAACTTTCTTCCACCCATTCTGGACACTGAGCTTTTCCTGGAAAATATCACCACAAGGGAAATATCACAGTCAGAAAAAAAAAAAATAGAAATAAATCTCGAGATAAATGATGCATGGCTATATCTTGACTAATGAGTTTCAGCAGACTACGCAGGAATGTTGACACATTGTAAACAAAACTGAAACCTCTGAAAAACATAATTATTGAGTGTTTGCTCAGTGTTGAGGGAAAATTCACATTGATTCTTCAGTACAGGTCAAGTACAGTGTGCACACTTGAATCTGTCAGTCCAATTGGTGGTGAACAGATAGCACTTATTTGACCAGCACACTCAGTTTTAGGACATGGTGTACTTACTGCACTGATAATAGGAAAGGTAATGACTGCACTCAGGTAGTTATTGGCCAAGAACCAGCAGTATGTAGCCAATGCCCACATTATTCCAGACAACAGACCTGAAGAGCAGAAAGAGACAGGAGTTATTCTTGCCACAGCAGACAAGCAAGTAGAGAGTCAGAGTTTTCAATTCAAGTAGAAAAACATGATTTGAAGAGGTGCAGAGAATTAAATGTCGGCATCTTAGCCACGAACAGCCACTCGAGGATGGCTACAGAATATGTCTCCATAAGCCCTCATATTAAAATGGCCAACTTCACAGCACAAAAGAATACCTCATTTCCCAATTTATGACAGTAGTGAACCTTCTATATAACTTTTCAGTTCAAATTATATAAAGACTTATAGTTATGCACAATTAACGGTGAGACCACCAGAGCAACCAAAGCCACCACACTCTGAGCCTCATAACAGCTCTTCAAAAAGCTGTTGTCATGGATACACATATCCCTTTAAGTGTATGCTATGAATATTTCACAGCTTACTTTGGTGTCAGACACCAATATTCTTTGGTACTCACCGTAGAACTTTCAACTGTTGACTGTATTACACCACAGATCAGCTGTTTGGGTCAAGAAGGTTGGAAGTCTATGCATAATTGCCTCATACAACCCCACTTCAAAATACATGAACTATCCCTTTAAATAGTTACAGGAATCACTAACTGGGCCACAAATTGTAGGGTAGGTCTAAGAAGAACATGTCCCTCATTTTAATTTTCAGAGTAACTGTAAATGTGTGGACATGGTGTTGAAGTCCCCCGTGGTGCCATGAAATGAAGGTCTACTCTGAAGCACCACCCACCAAGCTGTAACCCAAACAACTGATCAGGTCGCAGTGGGCATGTTTGCTCTCAGCGGTTTTGCCTAAATTAACACATCCAACCATCCCGAGTGGATGTGTTTATGCATAGAGCTTGGCAAAGGAAGCTTCTGCATTTCCTCTGATTGTTCCCATCGTGTCTCAACTCATGCCTTGAGTCAAACTGGAGCTATTATTAAACACTCTTGTGGCCCCCTTGGGCATGACAGTTCAGTGGTTCACAGATATAAATCAGCTGGTGGAAAATGGTGTCACACTGTAGTCAGGAGCCATAGTTTTTAGACTGACTGACAGAGGTGAATATGATGAAGGGCAGCAGCTCGTGGTTTGTTTAGAAGTGGTTCCTGACCAATTTTTTTGCATTATGGCCCTTTAAAAATAGAAATGTCTTGCTACTTCACATTACAAATTATGGGCCTGTATCCGGCCTTGAATTACGAGCCTGAATCCAGCCTTGAATTATGAGCAGCTTTCATTTTTAGACTGTCTAATGTGAAGAATTTCTAATGGCCTAAAGAGAGAAAAGTATTAACAATCATCATTGACTAAAACCTGTCCTATCTTATTTTTTTTGTGTGGAATAGTGGTAATTTAATAATAGATTTATACTGAAAAGAAGAATAGTTACAACTAATTCTGACTCTTGGTAAGAAAAGTCAGTTGTGTTAACTCAATTTCAATTGTCAATGACATGACTCAATATTGGTTATGCAACAAAACTGACAATATTGTACATTACCTGGTAGGATGGCTCTGGAGTAGATTCTGGGCTTATTATTCATGGCAGCGCAGTAGATGGCAAAGTACACTGTGCTTGCAATGAAAATGCCAGAGCACTGCGCGTAAACGTAGTCCAGGTCTGTGAAGAGGTCAAAACTATTTCAAGTTTCACATCCTTTGTGTTTAGCCCTGCAGGTCTGCAATAAAAGCTAATATCAAGGTCTATAAAGGTAATCACAGTTAGAGCTAAAGTGATACAAAAATGCAGAACACGTTTTATTGTAAAAAGAAATCCTCAAGCTATTTTACTGACGGTGTTTAGTGTGTGTCAGGGAATTCCATATTACACCTGGTTCTCTGGAGGGTTATAAACCAACAGTGTGGTAGCATTCAAAACCTAAGAGAACATTGAAGTAATTGATGGTAGCTTAAAAAAGGTCCAAAGTGAAGGTGGTTATAAAAAACTAAAATGTTACCATAGACACTGGCTCCGTGGAACATGCTGTCATGGCATGATGAATGGGTCTTAATGTAGAGGATGGGTACAAAGGAGGAGCCGTACAGCAGGCCTGACACAACAGCAAGCAGGTAGCCGCTGAAAAGATGAGTGGACTGAGAAACTGCTTGATGGGATGGATTTTAGATCTCTGCTGACATTGTTGAATTAAAACTAATTTAACTATTACATACAACACTGATGAAATTCTCAGGACTGAATGTGCATGGTTGGGATGTATACAGCTATTTTTCCACACTTTTCATCAAACAAGGAGAAACGATGCACTACTGATCAAACTGCAATCATCAGCAAGTGTGCCGCATTTTATGCATTTAAGGATTTCTGCTGTTTAGCTCTTTCATTTCATTGAGTACTAACATTTTACCTTACTTGTTGTATTAAGTGGTATTTTAGTTTGAAACTTTTTATTAAAAAGTTGCAGTGTGTGAGATTTAGGTGGCCCCATTTAGAGAATATTGCAGAAATGAAGACTATTCTTTTGCATTTAAGCCTCTAGTTAATTCCTCTTTCTGTCCTCTCATACATGCTCACACTAATCTCATAGCTGACATTATCTGGGGCTGTCAATCATGTTATCAGCCGTTTTCTGCAGCTAGTCACGTCTATCTTACAATACAGCAACACACGCAGTTAGCCTATCAGCTTGCTAATGATTTTCTCACTTTATCTTCAGTATGCTGCTGTGTTGCACAGCCTCTCCACATCTCCACTCAGTGTTTGCAGATTCATTATTTCATCAGCCACCACCAACAGTGTCTGGACTCCATGGGGGTGGGGGGGAATTTATCTTGCTGTTTCTAAGGGCCAATGCCCCTTGATCAGAAAGGTCTCCCTGTAGAGTCGCCATTTTTGTCAAGACTTAATTACTAGATATCATGTTGTAATAAATAAATGTTTACTTCATTCACTTGTGTCTCTGTCTGAAATTGAATATGCCCAACTATGTTTATCAGTGTAAAATCACCATATATGCAGACATCCCAAGTTCCAAAAAGTCATTTCCGGGAGACGAAAGCTTATTGGTGTATTTTGCTGACCAAACCAATCGGCGCGCTCTCACTCGCAACCATGCTCGCTTGAATGCATGCACGGGTGCTTCATGTAGCTCATTGTATCTCAGTCTCACGCGCTCACCCCCCTCCCCTCCTCTCGCCTATGCCTGCGCAATGTAACTGAAAGTAATCCGAGCATGATGCGCGAGGTACTATCTTTTCTTTATGCTCGCACTCGCATTTTTTTTTATCTCTCTCGCGTAATCCAAAATCCGGGATGTTTTACCTAGCTCGCGGGCATCAGGGAGCCACTGTTAATATCAGGGAGACTCCCGGACTTCCGGGAGACTTGGGATGTCTGTATATGTTTACTTTAAAAATGAGCTTTTGATATCTATATGCTGTGCATCCTCTTCCATGAGACCACGATGTGTGTACAGTACCCAAGAAAGGACTAATAGAGATAGGGCTAAAATCTAGATAGGGCCTTTTTTTTAAAAATTTTACATACACTGTAGTTTTTAGGGTGAACTGAGAGTGTTGCAATCTGCATCTACACCAATCCTACACATGTCATGTATGTCACCTGAAAAGAAACTTGCTACACTTGCTAAGACATAAATTGTATTACATTCAAGGCCAAGGTAGCCAGCAGCTGCAGAGTGAATGACTAAGACCTTGGGTGAAAAGCCTAGGGCTTCATTAAAATATTTAAAATGTGTTTTACCCTCGAGAAACACTTCCACTGATAATTTAATCAAAATCAATGTTTCATAAATCTTTCCTATGTTTTTAGCTTGCAAGTACAATATCTGTGCACACAGCTCACTGACTGTTAATGAGTTAGCTCACATTAACCGCCTGGTCTTTGGTCCGATCACATCTATCCAGAACTCTGAGGAACTTGGTCCATAGTTGCTTGACGTTATTCTCTGCAGAAAGGAACAACATCCTAATATGGAGTCATGCTGTTTTTCAAAACAATGACACCAGCAGAACACACGAAACAAGACAAAGTCATCACAACTCACTTTGAGATACCAAGTGGCAGGAATCGATTGTCCTTCACATTCTCCTTGTATGAACATTGGTGAATTTAAATTTGCTTTGAGTGTGAGGTTCAGAAATGAAACAGACCAACATCCAATCAATGTACTCACCCTGTCAATAAGTAATGGAATCGATTCGGGGTTGGGATGCAGTTCAACGTCCGATTTCACAAAGAAAAAGATCAAGCCACTGCAAAAAGGACAAAACAAAAAAAGCATGTCTTTCGTCCAAAATAAATTGACTTTTTTTTCCCCCTTGCATTTTTTTTCTTTTGTTCTTATATCAAAAAGTAGTGAACTTCAAAATGTAGCTAACCTGAGCAGACACAACCCAGCTCCACAATAATTTAATATGGGCCTGGAAACCTCCTGAGCAACAATCCCAAACCAGCCAAATCTAGGAAACAAAAAGCCATATTCAATTATATTTTGAAGAAAATCTGATGATGATGTGAGATGACATCTCCATTCCCAACAATTTCACTTGCTTAAATACACCATGATGGCCTTTTTTTAAAAAAAGGTTAGAGCAAACTTGCAGGACAGAAATTAGTTTTCGGTTCTGGCTGGAAGGACAAATATTCATCTAACTTACCTTGAACTGGCCCAGCCCATCAACAAACTTGAGGATCCCCAAATTAAAATCCCAAGAGCGAGGCCAATTGCTTTAACAATTGGAACAACTGCTATATTGCCTGTAGATGATGATGACATGACAGAAAAAGTTAGCAACATGCATGCCTTAGAGTTAGTGTGAACCTCCCATATGTCCCATTTTGTTAACAGGAAAGCTGGTAAGAAATGGCTGTGTTCACTCTTTGTAAACAGTACATGGAAGTGGCAGTGACAAAGACTGTAGTCAATAACGTTTGGGCAAAAAGTTAAATGTTTTAACAGAAAATACAGATGACTAATATTATAATAACCAGTTTCATGTAAAATATGTTTGAGCTACATGAGCTACTGTGCATGGTCAGGTGATGGAGCAAAACTCCTTCAACATCAGAATCAGAAGTACTTTATTAATCCCCGTAGGGAAATTGTTTGGGAAACATGCGGATAATGGCACCAATGGGTGCTCATAGCAGATTTTAGGAGTCGAGAAAATCCATCTGTAACCAGTGACATTGCTGTGTGGCTTTACAATGTTGTTTTCGAAGGTCTTGCGAAAGCTTATTGCCACTAGCCATCATGAGAGGTTTCTTGCTTGACAGATCGGGAACAAATGATTTGTTTACTTGCATTCAGAGCTGTATACTTTTTGTCAGGGTGAAAATACAAACCTACCAACATGCAGTAGCCCGCAGCACAGGCAGGAGAACTTATCAATATGGAATCACCTGGTTTAGTGCTTTTTCTTACTGCCATCCAGAAACTTTTGTCCTGTGTTGTTTGACATAATATTTATGTGGATTGGCATATTACAATTTCTTTATTTGCATAGTTTAAAGTTAATGCCAATGTCTGGTCTAAATGTCATGTGAAAGGGCACATTGCAAATGAATACTTATTCCCATCACTGTATAAGTCTGTATGGTTGTATGAACAGAAAGATATTTATAAAATATGACTTCACTAACCTATTTCTTTTTACTTTGTTTTCTGCTTTTTATCCTCAACCCAGCAGGGTTGGATGAGCACACTAACATGTGATAGATTTTGAAATATTCTTTAAATTGCCACTATAGAAGAACTCATTAGCACACAGCTTGTATAATTTCTGGCACTGGCAAATATTAATTTTAGGCTAAAATAGTGCACTGTCAACAGTACTAAACATAAGTGTACTTTATATCATTAACATAAAGTATAAAATGGGACACTGTCCTCAAAGTTGGTCTCATCTCTCACTGGAAGCATACCAACATCATTTTAAGATGGACTGCAGCAGAACATCTCTTTATATTGGATGATTTAAGTCCATCTGCTGTGTCCCAACCTAGCTGGACACTTGAAGGAGACTTAATCTTCTGAGACCAACCTTGCACTCAAATCACATGAAATGAGCATAAATGATTTGAAGTTGAAGTTTTACTTTAATAAGACAATACCTGTAGCCCAGATGACACCTCCAAGCATGGCAAAAGGGTAGAATTTGGGTGACTGAAGCATCAGGTCTCCGACCATAGATACAACCCATATTGCTGCACAGGATACCCACTGAAAAAACATGCCTGTGGACAGAACGCAGGCAAATTCTCATAGAAGCCTTCAGAGTATTATTATATTATATTTAATACTGTTAAATGTCAAGAAAAAGTGCTGTATGCCTACCATCTCCCATCTCTATTCTTTTGACAGGAACTATGTTGCTTCCATACAACAGCACAGCAACCAAATTTGCAGCAATTCCGTAGGCGAAATGAGTCATATTGGTTGAGTTTAAGGTGAGATCAAATGTTTCCAATTTGCACATTGCAGCTTTTTCATCACATCTGGCACCTGGAAGCATGTGAAAGCAAAAACATCCAAGGTTATTGATTCCTGACACTAGCCTCAGGCTCCCTCACATTCATCATCACAGACAAATTAATGCTGTTTTCATACCTTGTTCAGCAGCATGTGCACCATGACAGCTCACCGATAACGCGGTAACAAATAAAAGCAAATGTGGGTATTTTGCTTCGAGCATGTTAAAACTAAATGTTTGTTTTAATGTGCTATAGCCTGTCCACAGTGTTAAAAGGCCGTGTGTAACTGCAGTGGCAAGGTCTGACACTCAGCCAGGTGCTACCAATTATCTAATCACTCAGCCTGACGCATGGTGGCTGCAGTGGATTCATGACCACCGTGCCAACACTGTGGAACAGGCGGCAAAACCACTTCAGTCATGTCTGAAATTATTTGTGGTCCATAAAAATAAATATGCTGAATTAATGCAAGGTTAGGACACAATACACACACATAAACAAATGATCTCAACAAGGTTGCCTGGCGTGCTGAGCACAGCTCAGACAGTCTTCACAGAGAGCACATTCTATATTTAAACCTGTTTTATTCACATCAGGAAATCCTGTATTTGAGCTGCAGCGCCAAGACTGCATTTCCCTACCTCAAGAGAAGATATGCGTTTCCTGCTTTCATTCGTTTCCCCCTTTGCACACTTATGTTCTATTATACTTTCCACGTTTTATATCATGTATTCAAACAATTAAGAATTAAGGAAATGAGCCAGCAGATGTCGCCTAAAACGCGCGGATGTATAATGGATCAAATATTATTTAAATTTAAAACATGTCGACTCCAACCCGTGTATTTAAATTTAATTGAAACATCCACATGAGGTCCTCAGAGAGATGAATGTGAGTCAAGCAATATTTCTTATGATTTCTTCTTATTTCTTATTTCTTATTTTAAAGACCTATATTAAACTTGAAGTTTCAAAAAGTTTAATAAGATAACTTTGTATGCCACGTCCTTATAACTTGAGTGTACATACAGAGCATTTGTAATGTCTGTAAACGGGAATCCAAAGATTCGCCCCGAGGTGTGCAATGAATCACGGCAGAAAACGCTACAATTACAGCTGCAAGGTGTCCCCTCAGTATCTGTTCTACTGCACAGGATCGTATATCTGAATATCTGAAAGGAGAAGAAGAAAAAAAAAACTCAAAGATCAAGTCTCCTCATGTTTTGTTGGAGGGTGGTTTCCCAGACTGTCCATCCCCTACGCAGTTGTCTCTGTACACTATGTGGCCACAAATCCTCCCTTTCCAAAATGAGTTTCGGAAGTTGAGCACTCCTCCTGGTTTGACTTGGGCGCAAAAAAGACACTCAACCATGATAATACCATAAGTTCTAATGGGGAAGTCTCGCTTTCACTGGCTGTGTTTCCCTTTTCTAAAACTCACCAGCAGCTTTCGGAGGTGCCCTCTTTCAAAAAGTAGTTTGATAATTGCGAGCGTGTGTGTTGTCTATTTGTTTTTTGTTGTTTCACAAGTTGGATACTCGCAGCAGCACCGGGACAGGAGGACAGATAAAGACAAGTACCGACACACCCGTGGATTGTATAATTTGGATGTTAATGATGCGCTGCCAGATTCCGTGGATTCGCAAACTGGTGCGAGCTTTGTTGTCCCGACACGGTCCAACGTGGTGTACATAACGTTAAAGTCAAAGCGCCTGAAACCAGCCAATATACGGGGCACAATCAGACCAAAACTGAGGAGAAAAGTAAGAAGGACTAAGTCGGCTAATTCAGCTTTTACGCAGAGCAAACTTGGCACTTTGGAGCAGGATGCGGGTCAAATCAAGCACAACTTTACACGCAAGGCTTCCTGGGGAGAAACCAAGGATGTTGATTATAAAACATTGGATATAATCCATAAATCTCATATAGATGCACAAACAAACTCTCACGTTAGTTCTATCCGAATTTACAGCCAGAGGGCACCGCCATGGTTCAGCCCAGAGGACGTGAAAGCCATGCGCTTTCTTGCGGATGCCAAGGTTTTGCGCGTCAAAGAAGTTTCACGTGGAGTCTCTTCATCACTTCTGATATTTGAGGGCAAGACAGGAAGTCCAGTGAGCGACCACAAAAACGCAAAACTGACCTATGTATGTGGAGGACAGTGTGGAGTAATCAACAGCCCCGTGGACACCACCGAAGTGTTCGCTTTTCATCTGGACAGGGTGCTGGGACTCAATAGGACATTACCAGCTGTAAGCAGAAAGTTCAGCTTATTACACGGTATGTCAGGGCAAATTTCTTATTTTCTGATCGAAGCTGGATAAAACTCAGCATGGAACACAATCCAAGCTAATTCATAACTGCACAGATGATGATAGAGAGAGAGAGAGAGAGGTGAGGATGGTTGTCTGAGGAAAATAAATTACCTTTTCTGACTTGATTGGCTGGTTTCCTAACTGAGTGCAGAGCTGCTTTCTATGTACTCAGAATACAAATTGCACATTTTATAGCTGTATAATCAGTATTACAGGACTGTAATCAGTTCTATAGAGACACACAGAAAACATGAATATTATCCTGATGAAGTGGATCTGTGCAGCTTTGTCACATATTTAGGTGGTTTTGTAGTTTAAAGTATCCCCCTACAATAAATGACTGTTCCCATGGCAAACTATGACTGTAATAAAACTTAGTCAAAGGAGGCATGAGATTGAGGGAATAGTTATGTGTTATGTGTTATGTTCAGTGTCATAAGGAGACAGGGCTCTCATTCCCTTTTATTTTTAAATGTCAGTGGCCAGATTAATGTACAAACCGGTATGAATCACATGGAAGCTTTTCACATTTAAAGACATAAATTAAAACTAACTTCTGCTTTGTCAAAACCCTGAGGAAATGTCAGCACACATGGTAACTAACAATTAAGGGGTGAATACAAAGCAGACGACGGAGAGCCACTATTCACTGTCCTCTCCTCCACATGTTGTCATTATTCTGTCTACTAATTACACCTGGGGAAAAAAAAACAAACTCACATGACACAACACTGTCTTTCTCAGTATTTGATTTGTTTGTGGTTTCATCATGCTGTGCAAAATGAAAAATGACATCATGTACAAGAGAAATGTTAGTGCTGTTTGATACATCACTTAACTTGTCACTGGACTTTCTCTCGCCTGCCTTGATCTGTTCAATCACAAAAGTAGAGTGAATAAATGCCAGTGAGAGCACCACTGATGAGGTATATGCATATGTGATTTTCCTGGATAAATATAGGTTAAAACTTACTGAGACTCAGCAGTTGTTGAAACTTGACCATATAATCCCTTTATCCTCACTCTTTAGATGGCCAGCCCTGTCCAGTGGTGTCATGGGATGCATCTCTCTACCCAGAAGGCCTTGCTGCAGGCTTGTCCACTGTGAAGTTAACATGGGGGAAATACCAGAGCTCCCTGAAACAGAGGTGTTGGCATAAAAACACCAGCCCAAAGCCTGACTCTGGCTGCTCCACAGTTCATCACTATGAGTGGAGTAAACTAGCTCTGTTTGACTTCTTGTTGCAGGTAACAGTTTAAAAAATGAAAGCTTTCTGTGACACTGGCAAAGATTTATTAGTTCCACGTTTTCTGAATGTGAGAAAACACGGCTGCATCTTTTCTGTGCTTCACTAACCTTTTTTTCTTTTTTTCAGTTTTGATTTTCAGCCTCTGGGGAGGCTGTCCCCAGAGTTTATTGAATTCCATAAATGCTTCATAAATGACCTTTGCAAACATCTCGTTTGTCTGTTCCAGCAGCTGTTATTGCTGCAAAAATAGGTTAAATGTCCTCAGAGGTATTGTCCTCTGGCTGAATAGAAGTCTTGTTTCCTGTGTGGGAAGCAGCTTGGAAGTCTGATCATATTTTGGCATTGAGGACACATCTCTTGAGAGTTCCTTAATTCATCTCTTAATCATGAAAAAGCATTGTAGAGTGAAAAATTACAAAGTACATTTGTAAACATGGGATACATTTCGAAAATACTGAATCAGCCATTGAAAGTATAGTGCCACATCTTTGATTATCCATGTTTTGTTAGTTCTTTATGTCATGGTTATGTCAGGAGAAATTCATATTATGCAGGGAATATATAAACATCTTATTGAATTAAACTGATACAGAAAAGTTACTGCACTAATTCTAAATAACAGACAAATCGCAAGTTTTTTTTGTCCTGAACTGACCCGTGCAGGCTGACAAATGAACCATGGCTAAATGCTGAAGCCAGGTCTTGGTTCTAGCTAGGTTCTCTTTTTTTGATGAAAAATATGTGTACTAAATACATTTTCCTTTTGATTCACATATCCTAGGACTCACTTCATAAAAGTCCTTAATTTATGAGAAGCACAATAATCATGGATATATAATACAGTCAGGAGTTTGAATAAAAAATAAAGATTTGAATTAATTTGAAATTATAATCTAAAATAATAATTTAGATGATCTATGATTTATGATTCAAAGTTTTATTATTTGAGACCAATAAATATTTGAAGCCTGTTACAGTGGAGTTTTGAGATGACAAAGGCTTTTGTTTGTGAAGGCAGGGCTGTCAAACACAACTCTGGAATCCATAGGATTATTTTATTAATTCCAATCCAATTTTTTTTTTTTTTCTGAATGTACATGTACTAAAAGAAACAATTTGGAAGTGTTATTTGTAGATTATTATGTAATGCTTTTACTGGCCTTGCCTATATGAGATCAAACTGGGCTGTATGTGGAGCATGATCTAAAATGAGTTTGACAGTCCTGGCATAAGGGCTTACAGTACAGCCAGGTATGTTTAGGGGCTTGTTGGTTTGATTGACAGGTATCCTATTTTCATCTCATTACCCTTCATACCTTGGTAGATGATCATAAACCCAAGTGACCCCAACCCACAGAAGCGGTGTATGTGAGTGGCACCTAATCATGGCTTGAAAAGTCCCATCTGAAACCTATTAGTGATATCTCAGATGTTGCGTCATTGTTTTTTATTACTGTTTGGTAGCACCATCTAAAACATCTGCCAATCCAAAGGTTTAGTGTAAGGGAGTGAAGGATGCTTTGAAGCTGTAGTTAGGATTACAGGTTCCAGTCCTTGAGGAGGAAACAGGAGTTAAATGAGAGGAAGTGCTCCCTGATAGGCTTAAGAAATTCCCCCGTGCAGTCATGTCACTCAGCAGTCTGGTAATTGATGTCGATGTCTAATCAAATAATCAAGCAGTCCTGCCAAAGAGACACAACAAAGACCAACCTGCTGGATGTGTACAGCCTTTTCTTTTTCTTTATTTTGTTTCTTTGCTAAACAATTTTAATTATTTAATTGTGTAATAAACAAAACAACAAAAAAACTCCTGTACTTGCCAGGGTCATCAAATACTTCAAAATATTGAGCTGAAAAAATGCCAGTCACATCTGTTATTGTATTCTCAATAGATCAAGTATAAATCTTCTTTGAAGAAATATGAAATGCACTTTCTTTTTCAGATTCACAACCGTCTGGATCAGAGCTGTTGTGGATTCAGGCCCAGGCAGGAGGATGCGTGTGTGGAACTCGGCCACCATGCTGAATGTGGGGACCAGAACCAAATACAACTGACAAACATCGTCCACAGAGGTCACGATCCTAGACACCTGGTCTTCACCAACAACAAGGGGTTCTTTGACCGCAACGAGGACAACCTGGACTTCAGGCTCCTGGAAGGAATCAAAGAGTAAGATTGTATTACAACATTGACAAGACACAAGAAAAAAAAACATTATATGATAAAGGCAGATTATTTTTGTGTTTTGTTTTTATTTTCTCTTAAATTAATTTTGTTAATTTACTTAAGTTTGTGCTGGCAGATTTGATCTCAACATGGTAAAAACTGTCTGCCATGAATTTTGTACAAGTGATGGTGGACAGTTTTTCATGGGTTGTTTTCAAGAGCTGTTTTTCAGAGTTTCAGATTTTTCCCTCCTTAACAACATGTTTGAAAAAGTCCAGCAAACAAACTGTATGAATGCAGATTTCCACACAATAATCTGCAAACATACGAAAACAGTCATCAAAAACAAGAAAATGACGTTTCTATCTCTATATAACCCTCTTCAAACTTAATACACATAATTTTCGTAAATATTTAGATCTGGTTAGAAGTAGAAGTAGTGGTTTAGAAGTAAATGTCTGTTTTGGATATAAATCTGGGGGCGATGATAATGTGTTCTTTCTGTTTATCCCCCACCGATCTGTGTGATCTGTAATTCCAAACCACACTGCTGAGACATTGCTTTCATTTCATTTATCTTTTGATCAATAAATCAGTGAGTCATGCCACTGAGGAGACAGAACAGAAACTGTGGTTTTGGCAAAGATGCTTGTGGCTCCTTGTGATCCTCATCAAAACTGTAGCTCCTTTTCTGGCATTCAAATATAAAGGCAATAAGTCTAAATTTAGAAGATATCCAATGACCTTAGATAGATAGCTAGAAAGCAGGATGTCATTAATACCTGATATTTCTTTCATCTTTTTGGACCCTCTGTAGATCTGAGAGAGTTCTTTGACTTTCAAGGAGGCTAAACAAACTGATGTTTGACATCTTATTCCAGGCACATTTCAAACTAACGTGCAACAAACAGGATTGCAGTTTATTGGAAAAGCTGAAGCACTTGAAAACCTAAATGTAGGTTTTACCAGTCATCTTCAAAGTCCACATGCTCATGCCCCACTTTACTCTCTTGTGGTCAGTCATTATAGCTATACAAACATTTCACTGAGGCAGAACTCCTCTGCAGGCAGTCCAAAAATCCACTCAAAATTCAGTGAGGCGACTCACGAAACAGTATCTCTTGAGTTAAGTGGCAAATAACTTGGTACTATAATACTAATCGTTTATCTTGTTCTTGTTATATGAGATGTTATTCGCCCACATTCATACAAACCGACCGCTCCAACACAGCTTCATGTTATAGATGAAGAGATCATAAATTCAAAATATTCACCTCTGCTGATATTTTCTTTGTATGAGTGAGCTTACCCACTTGTAAGCTGTTAAAATGTCAAAAAACTACAAGCTTTCAGCCTGTATTTGTGGTAGAAGTATGAGTAACCTATCATGTCACTCATAACTGCCATGAAGAGTTGTATTTTGTTGGAGTACAAGTGATGGTGGACAGTCTTTCATGGGTTGTTTTCAAGAGCTTTTCAAGTCCAACAAACACAGTGTGTAAATGCAGATTTCCACAGAATAATCTGCAAACATAAGTAAGCAGTCATCAAAAACAAGTCTTTATGCCTCTCTTCAAACTTAAAACACATAATTTTAGTAACTATTTAGATCTGGTCCAACAAAGTAAATGTCTGTTTTAGATATAAATCTGGGGGCGATCATAATGTGTTCTTTCTATTTATGGTAGAAGTATGATGTAGCTCCCATGAAGAGTTGTATTTTGTTGGAGTACAAGTGATGGTAGACAGTCTTTCATGGGTTGTATTTGAGAGTTTTCTGAAGGTTTGGCCACATATGCATCCTCAGCACTGCAGCATAAAGTAGATAAATGTGTTTGTCTTCATTAGCAACACCTAACAACTCCATAGCAACTATACTTATATAGTTTATATAACTGTTATAGGCTGGCTAAATGTCATAGGCTTTTTTTTTTGTTGAAAAACTTAAAAACAAGCAACCTAGCCGTGTACTAACTAAATGAAGGTTTCCTGTTTGCAGTCAGGCAAGGATATGTGTAGCAGGCTAGTAGAAAATACGTTAATAAAGGAACTTACTGGAAACTTAATAAATACTTAAATAAATCTGAAGTAAATCTGTATCCTCACAACTCAAAAACTTTTTTTCGAGGCCTAGATACCTCAACATGACTCAGGAATTCCTGCGAGTTGATTTGATTGATTTGATGCTAACAGACTACACAAAGTTAGTTCTTGCAGGTAGTGAGAACTCAGACGAACCAGATGAAATAAAAGTTAAAAGTAGAGGTCAGTTTTAGCCTAAAAGAAACTCTGGCATTGTTTTTACAAAGTGAAGTTGTAACAGATGTTGTTGCAAGATACTGTCGACACTCATTTCTTACATATTTTAAGGAAGCCTAATGCAACTCATCAGTCTAACGCTGAGATTGTTAGTTGCTCCCTTTGTGTTAAGGATAAAATCATGTTTGAAGTTATCATCTGGCTTTTTTCCTTTGTTTTCTTCTTCAGCTGTTATTGTTTGTTTGTGTCGCAGTTGCCTTCTTCTTTTTTGCAAATGATATAGCATAAGGGAACAAACAAGATAAAATTGATCAAAGATACATTGGATTCAGGTTGTTTCTATTTTTGGCAAGTTTGACTTTGTTGTCTGTATACTATGAAAACAGGGTGCTAGAGCTTTGCCCAGTGAAACCAATCGAATTATTCCTGTTCTCCGGTAAGAGAAGCTCTGCCTGTGAGTCATCTACGTGAAACCAAATCTCAGTTTGATTGTATCTTTTCCTCACTTCACGTCTTTGCAGGCTTCCAGAGCATGCTGTGTCGGTCTTGAAGAGTAGGAGACTGAGGGAGAAGCTCCTCCAGTCCCTGTTTCTGGATCAGATATACTGGGAGAGCCAAGGTGGCCGGCAGGGCATCGACAAGCTGATCGATGTAATTGAGAGGCGGGCCAAGGTCCTCCTGACTTACATCAATGCTCATGGGATCAAAGTCATCACAATGAATGTGTGACGAGAGTCATATCTGTCGAAAGGCCAAATTATTGAGACATAGATAAAGTACATTGATCCCTGTGACTTCACTGTGTCCTTTCAGAATGTCCTTAAACAAGACACTGGAGTTTTATCCACTTACGATTTGGATAAAAACATCAACTAAGTTCTAAAACTGTTACACACATTTTAGTTTATGTCAATTCATTAATGCCAATTAATATCACAAGATTGTGAGAGCACATCCTGTCATGTAACACCAGCCCCAATTGTCAGACCATGTCATTTAACAATAAAAGAATGGAAAAATTAAGATTAAGATAAATGAGAAATTATATATTTTTTATGACTGCAAAAATAACTTTTATCATATTGCTAATGAAGGACCTATTATAAATGATCTACTATACATTTAAAACACTAAGCAGCAGCAACATTGTGCAGAAATGGGTGTTTTTGCGATTTAGCACCCCCAGAGTGCAATATCATTATTGTAAATATAAACAGATGTACACATGCATTTGTTACTTGTGTGTTACTTATGATCAAAAACTAGCAAGTCTAGCCAGTGTTACTTACTGCTGATGTTACTGTTACTTACTAGCCCAACAGCAAGAAGCCCAGCTCGGTGTCTGTCTTTCAGTCTTTTATTTCACCAAGCTCTCACCAACGACTAAAAGGTAGTCTCAGATATAACCCTATCCAGTTTTCACACTCTCTTTTTCTCTCCTTAGCTTCTGATGTCAACATCCCCTTCTATCTTTTTGCTTCTGCCATTATGTCCATAGAGACTGCTGAGCCTGGTTACATTGCCTGCTTGCCCAGCTCAGGTTCTGGCACGACACTGTCTCCGCTCCATGTCTGCATTCCAATGTGCCTCAGGTCTGAAGACCTTCTTGTCCCCGTTATCCAAAATGCCTGTGGGCCAAGCACAGTCCAGCTATAGCTATAGCTATAGCAACTGTCTGTCTATAGTATGCAGCAGTTACTGTCAGTTTACTGTCTGTCAGAAAATCTTGTAAAGCGAGAGTTGAGGCATTACTTACTTCTCACAGAGGGTTGCATAGCAGATTCTGTGCCCTGTACAACTGGGCACAGAGTGGAAATGTCAGTTAGCATTCACCTGGTTACCAGTCAGTGTATCAAAATGATTTAAAATCTGTTATTTTATGGGAGAAAAGTTACACAGTGTTGCTCTAATATAACCAATTTTGACATTTAAAGTGAGCCTAACCTTAAATTAAAGTCACAAATTTTACTTCCTTTCAAGTATTCTGTCTTCCCCAGAGGCGAATCTGCATCTATCTTCATGTACAGTAACTTGTAAAGATAACTTTTGCTCCTCCTGAGGCCTTTCAGGAAGTGCAATTTACATTACGTATGAATGGAATGCACTAAAGATTTCCTTCTTTTCTCCTGAGGTGAGTGACAAGAATTGAGATGCTGATAGAGCCTCTTAGCGTAGCCACAACCCAAATCCGCTTGGCTTGATTAGGGTCACACATTACACACTGAAAAAGATTTCAATCTTAATGAGTTATTTAAACCTGTGTACAGTTCTTTTTTAACAAATCTCCCAAGTCAAAGTGTTTAAACAATCATACGCTTAAGATCCAATACAGCATTGCATATTATCATGAACAGTGTAAATTCTGAAGCATGTCTTGTCATAGTGTCTGTATATTATAAACTTTAAGATGAGAATTTAGAGGGAATTATTCCTTTTATGTGCACTCTTATTTCCAACTATAAAAAACACCTTCACTTGTAACCATTTTCTCTGTATTTATTTATTTTTGTACTTTATTTTTTAATTGTTAAAGATGTTTCAGCATCTGAGTGGCAATAAAATCATTTCAATATGTATCAAATGTGTGAGCTTTAATCAAGAAAATGATTAACAGCAATTCTTCAGCTTTTCATTTTATCTTAATCATATTGGATTGTGGTGTGAAGCATGGCAAGATTTAATTTCAGTCACATTTCATAAAAAAAAGGTTTTGCACTTATATTGTTTAAAATGATATAAACTGATATCAAACTATTACAAGTCCATACAATCCATACAAATGCATTAGCAAAGACATTTTTCTCATGTCCACAAAGTATCAGTCAAAGCATGGTCAGAAATAGGCTGAGGCTCTGAAATCTGATCCACAGCATGGTGTCTGCTTTTCGCGCTGTCGTAAACAGTGTGCTTTGGGCTCCGAGAGTTAGAGTCGATGGGGCTTTGTAGGTTATTTTCTCGTGTCCATGCCTGGCATTCACTCGGCTGTTGTTTTAACCCCTTTGCACCCGGCATTAGTGCGTCAGTGGGGTCCATGCTTCTGTGTGTTTGTGTTAGAAAGACCCCTCTAGTTCCCAGAGTGCTCTGCAGCGGAACTTACTTTCTTTACATACACGTGTGTATGCATATTTTCATACAATAACATACACACAGACAAAAGATGACTTTTGACCAATATAAGTATGCAACAATATATGTAAAGACACACACAGACACATACACAAGCAGCATGACCTTGACCTTTCCTTTCCTGTTTCTCAATGTGCTCACATTCAGTCCCACTCAGTGAAATTAGACTACTGCAGAAACAGTATGTAAAGTTCTGCAGATAAAGTGCTGCACTTCAAACTGACAAACAAGCCTTTACAAGCATCTACTTAGTCAGTCTACTCATACTCACTCAGCCAAGCGATTCTCTGAAAAATTAAATTGCATTGCATATGAAGGAAGTAAAACTCATCTCTACAAGTAAGCAACAATAGTTTGCACTCCAGGTAATAAGAAAAAAGTACTCATTCCATATAGGCTCATAAAATACAGAAAAAAATATCTATATATTTTAGATATTTTCTTGCTGACATGATGTCCAAACGTAAGTCTTTGTTTATTTGATAAAGTGATGATGAACTACACACTGAAATAAGACAGGCTTTAATAAAATATTATATAAGAGATAGCAGTGATATAAAATAACATGATGCTATTCTTATTATCATAGCTACATTTCCCAATCGCCTTTTCTTTAATCTGCTGATTCCTTTCAGTATTAGAGGTTAAAAAACACTACATAGAATTTGCTATTTTTGCGATTTAGTGCCACAATTTCACAGTGCAATACCACTGTTATAAATATATACAGCCGTACACGTGTATTTGTTATAAATGTATTAATTATGACCAAAAACTAGCGAGTGGACAACTTTGCTTACAGCCAAACATAACGCAAGTGCAACAACACAAGACATAGCAGCTGGCTAATATTACTGTCTTGTCCAACAGCAAGAAGCCCAGCTCAGCGTCTGTCTTATTTTATGAAGCTCAGTTTCACTATAATCTGGTGGCCTCTTGCTCTGTCACTCTCTTTGTTTCCCTTAGCTTCCTCCGTCAATGTCCTCTTCACCTCTGCCATTATGTCCATACAGGCTGCTGAGCCTGGTTACATTGCTCCCTTGCCCAGCTCCAGTTCTAGCATAATAACATTTTCGATCACCGTCAGTATTCACCCATGTACTGGGAAAACCTCCTCATCCTAGTGATCCATAAAACCTGTGGTCCAAACACTTAGACCAGTGCTGGTGCTATGACCTCACAGTCCAGGCAGCCCAGCTAATTAATTGAGCTAGCAGTACCTAACAAGAGCTATAGTTTGCAGCAGTTTACTTTCCTGTCCATCAGGAAACTGTGTAAATCACAGAGAGTTGATGCTGAGCTGCAGGAGGACATTAGAGGGAAAACAAGAAAACACTTTCTCCATAAAATATCATCCAGTTTACCAAAGTTGGTGATGTGTGACTTAGTGCCATAAAGCATTACATACTTGTCACAGGTGATTGTCCCTGGAGCACAAAGTCACATAGTACAGAAACAGAGATACAAAATATAGATCTAGATTTAAAAAACTAAAAAGTTATTTTATGGTAGAATTTTTACAGAAATGGGCTTTAAGGCAAAACACCGAGTCTGTATTTGATCCTGAACAAACTGATTAGTTAAATCAGTGAAAGTTAAATAACAGACAAATATGCAAACTGTATCTCCTCGGGCAAGCGTTTCAATTTTAAATACCTTCAAGAGGCAGTGTGCTTTGTACTTGAGTTTTCACATTTTATCAAGCATGTTTTGGCTTGAGCACTGTGAAAGTTTGTGCTTTTGATGAGCTGGTAAATTGGGTCATTTTTGCATCACTTTTCAAGAAACTAGACTCAGCTTCAGAAATGTTTCATGAAATGTATAAAATAACTCTCTATGAATGTTTCTCTTTTTCTATATGACAGGCCTGACGTGTTCACTCCTGTTTACGCATATAATGAGCCTTTTGCTCTATCAAACAGTGTTTGCTTTTCTTCTCTCTTCGCCTCTTCCTCTTACCCTAAATTCAGTTTGACATTTTTTGCCTCTCCTTGCTTCCAAGAAAGTTCAGAAACTGAGGAGATTTTGTCTGTGAGGCAGTGCATGAGAGAATTTGGGATGGTTCATCTCAGCTATGCCCAGCTGGTTGCCGCTTGGTCAGACTCCAAACAACATCCAAACAGAGGAGCTCTTTATTCTCATAACCTCAGCTCAGAGACGATAATCACTCTGGTTTACCATGATGTCACTTTTCCCATTCCCTACTCTCCACTGACCCTCAATGAACTCTGACAGCAGTCTAGCTGTAGTATTGGCCAGACTAACTGATTATGATTTGAATTCCCTTCCTCACAGTTCAATACTGTAACTGCACACACCTAGCACACATTAGCAGCATCTTGCAATGTTTTGCAAAATTGGATGATAATATCCTGGTAACCAAATGTCAGTACAGACAGTTTGCAGTCCATGATTGTTACAGCTGCTTTAGACACTTATAGAAATAGCTTGACATTTTGAGATATAGAATTATTGACTTTGTGGCCAAGAGTTAGATAAGATGATCAATACCTATTTCATATCTGTATGCTGAATTCTGAATATGAATATGAAGACAAGCAGCCGCTTAGTTTAGCATACTAAAAAGACTGTAAACAGGGTAAAACAACTAGCTCTGTCAAAGGGGAACAAAATACAACCTATGCATGAATAAGTTAACAAGGGCACATATTTCCATTGCTAAGATAGACTAACTGGCTGCTGGCTCCAGATTCATAGTTTTTGAACACATTTCAATCTTCTCTTCTCTTTGAAACCAAATAACCATATATGATGAACAACTACTTCAGAATTTATCACCTCCTCTTGGTGGAAAAATATCCACATCCAACGTCAGAATTATTATTATTATTTTTTTAATCATATACCTTTGAAGGCAATGGGTTTTGCTGTTCTCTGGAAGAATTCTTGGACCATGTTGTCTTGAAGTTTCTGGAACATTACACTATATTTCACTTGCAAGAGTCTCTATGAGGGTTTTAACTGCACCTGGGTGGTCACTGTCAGAAAAGCTCCATAGATAACATGGGGAAATAACAAGAAAAAAAAACACCACCTGGATTATTCTCTTTTGTCTCTTTCACACAGCAACACAAAAAACACCAGACACAACAAAATGTCCTGCTATGTTCCCAACACTGTTGGGGAGTAAGTTCACTTTATGCTGATAAGGACTTTACAGGCGAAACTAAAAGAATGTCAACATGTGTCATGTCAAAACTTGCTCACTAAATAGCCAAGATTTGTGGAATCAGGGCACACAATGAAAAAAAAAACTTTTTGATGACTTTAGCGACATGTAGAAACACTTTTTTTGTTTTTTTTGCAGGCCTGGCACACTGCCTGGATCTTTTAATCTCATCCCCTGAAAGTCTAAGGGGATTTACCTCATCTGTCCCGACTGAAAATATCGAATCCTACCTCTCATACAGTGAGTGTTCAATATTCCATTACTTGTCAGTTGAAATGGCACCCATCAACTTTTATAGTTTTCTCTATATTCTTCCCAAAATATACATTTTTATTCTCCTTTTTTAAATACAACACAAGGGGATAACGAAACTTTTTTTTATTATTATTATAGCAGCATCTGCAGTTTTTTGTATAATCCTGTTTATTCGGAAATTTAAGCACATCATTCTTGGGACGCTATTGTGTTTCTGATCATCTGAGTGAATAATCCCACTAAAGGTTAATTTAAAACTTTAGCCGCAGCTCAGATTGATGCCTTTTCAATTACCAGACTCTCTGTCAGGTAAGAACGCAACCAAATGAGATAGCTTTGCCACAGGCATTGTACAGAAACTCCATATCAATATTTTCAAGGTGAAGTAATCAAAGCAATGGGTCAAAAATCAACTTGACTTAAGCACTGAAGTAGCAACAAACTGAGATTTCATTGGGTGAGATTTTGAGTTTGAAAATCCATATTTAAGGAAGAGGTGAAGGAAATAGCTGCAGGCTCATCTGTGACGGAGCCAAGAAGAAGGCAAGTGAGCAACTACTTTTAGATCTTTGATCACATCCAAGATGATTATAGGAATATAAGCACAGCCAGCTGCATAAATCACTGTGGCATGTAACCAGGTCCAAGATCTATGTTTCCTACTTACTTTTCATCTTTATTATTCTGGAGAATCTCTGCGGGTCAGGAGAGGGGTCAGTTGCAGAACATTTCCCCTGGAGCATGTTCAAATTCAGTTGGTTGCTCAGGAACATTTGAGCAGCACATCCGAGGTCACAGGAGATCAATCCAAGTGTCAGTTACAAGGCGGACTCTACAACCACTCAACTACCCTGCAACTTTGCAACTGCAAAAAATAAAGTTTAGGGGAGTGTTAAAAGAAGAAAGATGGCTTGTACTGCACCAATACCTCATTACTGTCATATTTACTTGACACAGTTATATGGAAAAACAAAACAAAACATCTACATATGCACAAATGACAATCAACATACAGCACTAATTTGTCTGGATTATGTTAGCTACAAGAACTCCATCTCTGCATCAGTGGTATGTATCATTTATTGGTTGATAATTAGTTGGTGTTTTCATTTGATGTTCCTTTATAATGTGCTGTAGTCATTATTATTAGTATTAACAAAGTTGATTTAATTAAATTGCAACAGTGCGGCAAATCCCACTGTTCAGTGGAATGGTGTTTTAACCCCTGGCTCCTCCAGTCTGCAGGTCAAGTATCCATGAGCAACAAATTTAAGCCCAAAAATTGCCATCGGTGTGCGAATGTGTGTGAACAATTAGCTCCCTACAGTAACAGCTGTCACCTAATGTGGCAGCCAATGCCTTCAGTGTATGAATGTGTGTATGAATATGTGTGTAAATAGGTGAGTGCAATGTATCGGTTAAAAGCGCCTTGAGGTGTCAGAAGACTAATAAGGCCCATGTAAGTACTGTCCATTTGCCATTTAGATGTTATGTAAGATGCACTGGACACTAATGTTTGATTAAATACATTTTTAAAGGAACCATAAAACATAACAGGCTGATGAGATCAGTGTTTTAATCCATTAGTATCTCTAAATTTAACATTAATAATTCCAAAATAGCGTTACAAAATTCTGTGTTGTCCTCAGATAATACACTTTGTACGACGCTATTGTAAACACTGATGTTTTACAACTGAGAACAGAAAACCAGAACATGCAAGCTGACAATGAAAATAAAATTTCACCACAGCTTTATGGTGAGAGAAGAACCTGCATCATATCGCTCAAGCTCTAAACCTCAGCAGAGACATCTAATGCTCTGGAGCAAGGGATGAGCACATGCTAAAAACCAGGGTGAGGCATCTCCATGGACTGGCATCTCAAACATCTGCTCCCTGAGATATATGGGGCAATCAAACAGTTGTGGGCTGAATATGTCACATTCTATATTTAGAAATGTTGTGGTGGGAGATGTTTGGCATATGAAGCAGCATACTGAATAAGAGCTTTGAGGATGATTGCTTCTATGATTGAATACTTTGACTGAAAGCTTTGCACATGATAGCTGATCTTTTGATTGATGCCATTTTATGAGGGCCGATTGAGAAGGAAACATAATGAGGCACAGCCTTTAGAAGACGTATAATAATCTGAAATCTGATACGGACGTCTCTCATGAGTAAGTTCTTGATTATGACAAATAGATTTTCTGATGCTCAGTTAAAGTTTTTGAAGAACTTTTACAGAAGCGTGGTGATTACTACAGTCCTCATCCTTGCGTTTAAGACTTCTGCTTTACTTGGCAGCATTTCATGAACATGTGATGTGATGTGTCCACTTTTATCTGCAGCTGGCAGAGAAAGCCTTCATCTCAAACCAAAATAACAGGTTGCAAGAGTCACTTTCTTAATGATCTTCCTCTGAGTCAGAAACGTTTGGCGTTAGAAATAGCGTAAATACAAAAAGGCAGAATATAGGCTTAGCTTAGCTAAAGGATACAGTGGATGATTATATCGATTATCGATTAATGACCTGCATACTATGATAGTAAATATTTTCACAGCAAACACTCTTGTGCCATAGTGTATACAGTTCCAACAGTCTGTGTCCCATTTATGGACCCTGAAGACTCAGTTGGCTCATTCACCAGTGACAAGCTGTGCATAGTGGAAAACATCCCAGCAAACAAATGAGCACCCAGAGGGTATAAAAAGCAACGACAACAACAACAACAAAAAATCCTTACAGTGTAAACTGGGTTAACACAAGCCACTTTGTTAAAATGACAGTATACTACTCTATTAAACTGACATAACCATGCGTGGTCACTGAACTAACTGCCTGAGGAGAGAGGCGCCAAACATTCCTCACCTGTTCCATTCCTGACTCCTCTATCTGGGGTCAAAACTGTCTCAGCTTGACTACTCAAAGACTCTACTTTGAACTTGGCCAGGGCCTCATTCATGAGCTATAGAAAGATCTTAAGTCATAGAAGAGGTATTTACTGTATATTCTATACCAGGGATGGGAAATCAAGGCATGCCTGGCAGGAGTCTATCTAGGTTTTCAGTCTGTCCAGAGAGCACAGCAGGGAATGTCACAGATTCTTTTCTCCTTCTTTAGCTGAAGGTTTTTGATTATTCTAGAATAAAATCCTGCTGACCCTAGTCCACATGACCGCATTCTGCTTTTAAATTGTGCACTTAGACCAGCTTCCAGCTTCCAACGAGTCATCTTATATGTTCTTCTACTTATGTCTTATTCTTGTGCAATGACATTAAAACGGCATTAATGGTTGTTTGCTCAAAAAAACACAAAGCAGTTATAGTTAAATAGTATCATGTAAAAGGCCTCAAGGTGCAAATGTTACATGTGACACAAACACCTAAATACTCAATGACACAAACTGCAAAATTTGCTTTGTTGGTCTAAACTGACAGAAAGTTCAGAATGTGTCAATGCCAAAATAATGGACATGAGAATAAAGAAATAACAGAAAGGAGTGAAGTTAGATCAACTGGAGGCTGAACTGTCACACAAACTCTTGCATCGTCTGATAGCGGGCTAACACCTGACACATTAGCTTTTTGAGCTAAATAAATAATAACTGTGTATTTGTGCAAATAACACAGGCCACACATTGATATTTTTAGGAAGGGTTAACCCTGTTGTTTCAATCATAACCAAATCACGGGAGCACATTTTTTACCTGATAACTCGGATTGTGGTTACTCATCCAATATTCAATACTGTCTGATTGAAAAGAGATTTCTGCATCTCAGGTTTTCTAATTTATTAAATATATATTTTTTAATAAACCTAATTATGTTGTTGCTTCTACAAACATAAGAATGCATCACTTCATGTACAAACAACATTTTATTTTTGTCTGGAAAATGTGAACCCAAGTCTGCACACTGTAGCAAATGCTGCTTTTTAAAAACCTGCTACAGTATATACAACTGTTTATGCATCAATTCAAGTTTTTTATTAAACAAAAAAAGAAGAACAAAAAAACTACATTTATCTATTTAGAAATCTTTGCAGTATCTTACTTTAATATAAAAAGCGCTGAGTGCTCTAACTGCTGTTATTTTGTTTTCATATTACTCTCCAAGAGAACAGCTACAGCAGCAAAGTTTATCCTGCCATGCTTGACTTTATGACAAAGATGCTATTCTTGCAAAGTGCTGCATAGGAGGGAGGTTGTGTACATAAACACGGAAACCTTGGCCTTGGTCTGAGCAGAGCTCTCTTTAGAACTAAAGAGGCCATAAATCAAAACATAACAGACTTGAAAATTCCCCTGTGACAATGACTCAACTGTTTTCAAAGGAAATGTCACTGATATGATATGATGACTTAATAAAAGTACATTGGGGTATTGTGATACAAAGCAATTTCTTATAGAAGAAAGATGTTTTTGTTTCACCCTTTGGGGTATTTTTAAGAGATGAACACTGAGAGGAAGAAATAAAACATTATTACTTCTATCAGGTCATTGTGAACTTTCCATCTTAAAGCGGTTGCTTTCCTGTTAAACTTATTGTTAGCTGTAACATAAATCCACAGGGAGGAACACTTGAATTTTTTCCATGTCTGTGAAAATAACAACTGAATTATTAAGCCACATAATTTTCATGTGATAAAATGATGCTCAAGGGGCGGTCGGTAGCGTTGTGGGTTAAGCGGCCGCCCCGTGTGCAGAGGCTACAGTCCTCGCTGCAGCTGGCCCTGGTTCAAATCCTGCATCGGACGGCCCCTTACTGCGTGTCATCCCCCTGCTTCCTGTCTATCTATCATAAATGGCCAAAAAAAAATCTTTAAAAAAACGATGCTCAAAATGAATATATATGAAGGGCCATTATTGAACCTTGAAATACACATAACAAAAGATTCACTTTAATGATTTATTTTCCCATCTAAGCTTCCAGCTACATCTTGTGGCCTTCTTTTCAATCTTATTCATACAGCACTCACAAAATAAAAGATGGCACTGAAAAGCATATTACATACATAAAATATAAACAAATGGTGAATAATAATAAACTTGTCACATGAACTTGGTGCTGGCAACAGTTTGTTATAAGACATTAATGTTTTCTTTGTATGATGTAGACTCCTTGAAAAGCAATTTCGAGCTTCTAGTTTCTAGGCATAGCTTCACAGAGCGGAGTAATACTTTTTGAAAATATGATGGCATAAATTTACACCATGCAGCATGTCTGGCTTCCTATCTAAAAGACCTTCCTCCACTTCATATAATTGACAAAAATGGACTTCATCTGTTCAGCCTGTATGAAGACGGAAGAGGAAAGAATTTATCACCACTGTGGCTGAGGCAACACTCCAAACTAAATCTTCCATGGTGAATGTTACCCATTCCTGCAGGAATCCAAACAGGAACCGTCTGGCCCGGGCTGGGCAGGCACACAGAGAATGCCAAAAAGGAAATAACTGAGACCAGCCTCGGGTGCGGCGGTCTCAGTCTAGTGGTCATGCCCAGTAGTCTCCGGCCTTACTGGCATCACAGGCCAAGAAAATTTTGGACAGGCAGATTCTTAGTTTATGCTTCAAAGACTGTTGTGTTGACTCACACACAGTGGCTTATTGTAAAGAGGAAATGCAACAACTGCAATTTTTGATGATTTCTTGCATGAAGTTGGTTTACTTTAAGTTGCAGTTCTTTTCAGACACAGATATTTGGTGCTGACTGTTCTGTCCATTTCGCAGGTGTCTTTTTGAAGGAGTTTTTTGTGCCTTTATGGCAAGAGAGATAACAAGAAACAAGGGAAAGATGCAGCGAATGTTTCTGGCCAGAACCAGAGACATTTAATCCCTAAGATGCAGGGATGCTCTATTTTGTAAGGTTCAGATTTTCTTATTATTTTCCTTCATTTTTCTTGTATTTGTGCCCATTTCTATGTTCTAGATTCATAATCTCTTATTGGCCTTTTTATTCTTAATTTGTGATAAGAGGTCTACTGTATCCACTGTTTGCACTTGTGCAGAATGAGAATTTAGTTGAAATAAATATTAAACTGTTGCCCATAAAGTTGGAATATGTGATGTGATTTATCTTTGATAGATACAGTGGTGTATTGTGAACCATCTTAAATCTTAAACCACTATTAATCTGATGTGTAGGAATAGGAATAAAACGAGGACAACAGTGTATATATATTTAAAGATATGCAGCTGTAAACCTACTGTATGAATGTCAGATGTCAGCAAAGTCAACAATACCAACATGGTTCAAAATATAAAGAGGCGGATGGGTCAGTGGAACTGACAGTTTGTCAGTTGAGCTGATAGTTGATCAGCTGATCAATGAACAACTAATGTTGACTGAACCAGTCTGCTTGAACTAACACTGTGCTGAAAACTTTTAAGTGGGGCAGTCTAAGTATTCAATACAGAGACGCCTGTGACTTAAAAAAACAACCCTTAAAGCAACTGCAAGCCTTCTTTGTTACCATGTTTGTGACTGTCTTATTTAAGTGAGAGGAAAAGAAAATAACATTGGGGAACAGTTGTCTACAGTTCAGTCTTCTATTGAGCAATATCCTCTATAAACGCAGGAAAACAGTGCCACCTAGGGAATTTCAAACAGAAAATTGAACTAAACAGACATCACTGTCTTCACACCCCACAGCACTGTGAAGTACAGTAGAGGTTTCAACTCTCAAACCAGTCACTTCTGTTTTCTTTGCTTCTTATAAACTTATTTACAGCTGACAGTGAAAAGAACCTCTTCAACACTGATGGCCTGATGGTGGGGCTTAAAATATCCTCCAGTCACATTAGGTATATCAACACGTGCCTCTAATGTTGCTGCATACCACAGACCGTTAGGCTCAGCTAAATGAGCTAGTCTTTGGTATGTGGTACAGTGAAATGATCCTCTCCAGTCAGTCATTACAGGAGTGTCTCTGTGGAAGCTGCTTCAACAGCAGAGAGGATTTATTAATGAGGTTATTTTGGTGGCAGCACTCGAGGTCTTAGAGGGACCGTTTTAAAAGAACTACTCTGCTGCTCTCTAGTGGCTGAGTGGCTGAAATGATCTTCACAAAATGAGCAGACAGAATGAAGCAAGTTAAACAAAGTTATTCCAGGTCTGAGTGGGAATACAAAGAAAATCAACAAAAGAAAATGAGAGCAGTGCTTGTGATACGATAAGATTTAATTAAATAAAATTGAGTTAAGCATTTATCTAGCAGCATATATATATATATATACGATATAGAATATATTTATATATATATAGATATATATGTGCTTGCTTTAGATATTATTTAATACTATATATATATATATTATATATATCTAATATATATATATAATATAATATATATATATTAAAATGTGTGTGTGGGTGGAATATGTGTTTTCGGGCATATAGAGTTTTTATGATCTGCCCTCACCGAAGTGTCATCAGTCATTTGTTCAAAAACAAACTTGTTGCAAACGTTCCCACTTTGTGGTTGTGCAAATAATGACTGTAATCATTCTCACATTCTCAAAAGCAAGGTAGAAGCGCTCTGCAAAAACTGCGTCGATGGTTGGATGTACAACATGTCTGGCTACAAAGGAGACTGTGGATTCTGCCCTAAAATAAACCTTTAGAAGTTTTTCAAGGGTCATTAAATTGAATTTATTGTATAAATTCAATTGTAATTGTAATTGTATAATTCAATTGTATAAATTGAATCAGCATAAATAACTTTGATTGTCTTTGTTATTCTCATGCCAAAATGTCCAAGATTTACAACTTTTCCATTTTATTCCAGACAAGTGGAAATCTTTGGTGTATTATGTCATTGTTCAGCTCTTTAGTGCCAATAAACTCAAACCTTTGGCTGAAGAATTCATTCACAAAAACAAGCATAATAGTAAATAATTAGAGTGAATAAGTGTTATGAAACATGCAGTCATTTGGATCTAATACTGATTTTTTTTCCTTTAAAGGAACAATAATCCTCATCAACACAGTCTCATATATTGTGTATCTTCTTTGAGCAGATGAATTATTCAGTCATCACTGCTTATTCCCCAGCTCAGCTCACTCCCAACATATTCGTACTGTACCCTGAATTTGTATCAAATGAAGCATATATGCATATAATATTACTATATACTAATATATTTATATATAATATATATATATATATATATATATATATATGTCCTATGTGCTGCCTTAGCCTTACATACAAACTGCATTCCTTTGGCTCTTAATCGACACTCTATATATATATATATATATATATATATATATATATATATTTATATCAGTATATATATATAGTATATTATATACATATTATAATATATATAATTATATCTATATAATAGCTCTATATATATATATATATATATATATATGTCCTATGTGCTGCATTAGCCTTACATACAAACTGCATTTCCCTTTGGCTCTTAATCGAACCTTCTCTTCCATGTTGGCTCAGTTTGACCTGATGAGCTGTTGTTTCCTGAGTGTCTAATAAAATATAAATCCGGAGAAATTACTAGCATGTGTTGTTCAGTAGCGCTCTCTATCTGCACCAAATCACTTTGTGGTTTCCATTTAGTGATGGAGTGTTTCACTTGTGGGATAGTTTCCATAGCAACCACCTAGATGTGGGAAGTCATGTCTCACACACGTGAGTAGATGCATGTATTCCTGCACACATATGCACACTCACACCACACACAACTCATACACAATGTGAATAAATGATTGTATTAATGCAGAAAATCTTAATAGCAGACAGAAAGAGAGCCATCTTTAGTTTCTTCTCCTCTGTGTGAAGCATATCCTTGAGTTCTGCCTCATGTGTACTCTATCTTCTTTAGAGGTCTCTGTTTTGTGGTTGACACCCTACAGGCTCCTCTCGGCACCTGGAAGTTGCTCAATGTGTTTTCTGATTGACAGTCAAAAAATATTTATTTATTATATGTTATTTTATTCACTGAAATATTGTTACAATTCAACATTAACATGCTGGTGGAAAATAACCTTCATGATTTCAAGTCATTGTAGCATGACTGGAGCTAGGGAGCAAAGACGGTCTTAAATTCTTGCAGTGCCAATATTCTGCCTACACAGCTAAGCAGGGCCACTTTGAATGCTGTCTGATGAAAAATGCATCATTTACACCCAGAGAGTGTCTTCTCTCTTGTCTCTCTGTTCATGCCGTTTTTTGACATGATGCCTTCTCCTTCGGGAGCTGGAAAACTAGAAATACCTCGACCTCCTTGTGTCAAACCCCTCCTGCCTCACAGGGCAAAGCTCTCTGGTGGCCCAGCTGACAGTGACAAACTGACAATGGCTGAATGCGCCACTTCACATTTATAACCTTTTTCTCAAAATGCATGTTTTTTTTTTTTGTTTTTTTGCAATTGTCTATTGAGCTGGAGAGAGAGGACAAAGGTTGACTGAGAAAAATAACTGTTAGCCCTCCAAGGACGTTTTTACATGAAGACACATGGGTTAATACGAGGGACATGTAATATAATTTTAGCTCAAGGACAGACAGTTGAACACCTGGATACTGCAGGCCTCACTAGGCTCCTCACCAAAAAAAAACATCAAAACAAAAACTATAATTTAAACTCAAGTTGATTTGTATTTATGTTTTTGTGATTTGTTTTTTGCTTGGACGTCATGCAATGCAGTTTTCTAGCTCTGAAAGTGGTTATTCCACCACTTTGGTGTAGACTGAATTATCTTTATACTTGAACCTTAAGTTTAGTGCTGATTCCAGATCAAAATAAACATTTTTCCAACAATTTGGTTTATGTTTTTTTTTAGGTGAGGTTTATTTAGAGCATGAGTGACGTCACCCACATGTTTCCCAGATTTCCTTTTAAAGACTTTCAGCCATGTTGGCTGAACTGCCTCCCAGCTAATCTAAAAATTTGCAAAGATACCATCTGTAACCTGTCAGTCACTCTCATGAATGTCATGAATGCTGAAATTAGCTATAGACCAAAACTATTTTGGCTGTGAACATGTTTATTTGAAGTTGGTGAAGTTCGACATTTTAATACAAGTGCTGATGGAAGTTGAAATAGTCACTCTCAAGTCATGGAGGTTGATGCTTGGAACATACATACATGTACACTTACTGCGCCATTGTGTGCTAACATTAGTATTTACCATCAAAGCAGCAATGTCCAGCCTGACAGAGCTGCTAGCATGGCTGTGAACTCCTTTTGTTGTTCAGTATTCAGTGTTCAATATCCAATATGCTCAACAGTATCATTTACATTAAGTTTTCCATTTTGTCAAAAAATCTCAGCCCTACCATGAGCTGGCGACTTGTCCAGGGTGTATCCCACCTCATGCCCTAAGTCAGCTGGGATACGCTCCAGCCCCACCGTGATGACGAGGATAAGCAGTTACAGATGATGCATGGAAAGTCTCACAGCAACATAGGTTATTAAAGTTGTACTTAATTCTATCCTCATATTTTGCAAATCTGTTGTTCTGGACATTTTAAAGTATATCGACATGTGTGTGTTCATTAATGTTTGGGGTGTGCATGCGTGTGAATCTTCCAAAATGAATTCCACACATAAGGTTGTTGTCCTTGTACATTTTTTTCAAGTAGACTATATGTGACAGGAAAGTCCCTTCATCTGACTTTGGGTGTCAGGTACCTTTCCTTAACTGCATGAGTTCAACATAGGTTTGAGATAATGAGACAGGACACACAGATGTCAGGCTGCTGTCACTACTTTACACAGACGGCTTGACACAAATGCCTCATTCCAGGAACTGCTGGAAAATGCTAAATATGCACCCATGAATAACAGTTTTGATCTCAAGAAATTAATTGCTGTGTATGGGGCTTGAGATGTGTCAAAATGACCCACTTGCTGATTCAAACTGCACACATGCATGTCTGTGGCCCAAAGGAGAATTTGAAATTTTCGTCAGAGACACTGGAGCACAGGATGATGAATAATGAAGTACATTTACTTCCAGACTGCAGCGAAAATGTCTGATGTGTCCTGATATATTTCAAGCAAAAAGCTGCAGCTCAAATGAAACTTCTGAAAGGAAATGAAATGAAAAGGAAATTTCTGAATCATGTTTAATTCTGTACCATGATGGTATACACTATAAAATCTAAGCTTGGGATGTAAATTCAACACAGATTTCTAACACCTGAGTCATTAACAAGAGTTTATGTATAGGTTCGAAGCACAGCAAATGGGCTAAACCATTAACCAAAACAAAAAGATACAACAATGATTGGTGTGTAGTTCATAATGCATGTGGGTTTCATCCAGCGGACATGAGTAATCATTCAAAAATCTGATTTTAGTAGCAATTTGGACTTGCAAAGGACAGCTTCCAGGCAGCCTCTCTCTAAAAGTAAAACCCTACTTCACTTACAGCATGGTTAACTCTGTATATTAAAACATTTATTGTTTTAAAATGTGATTTCTTTTGACCTTTTGAGTGCTACTATATTTCAAGTAACATCTCAAAGACTTAATTAATGTTGGAAGTATGACACTACAGATTTCATAGTATCCAGGAGAAAAAAGGTCCGGGGGGAATTGGGGATTGCCAGTAATTTAGCTTGTCTATCAAAGCACTTTCATCACCTCCCCTCTCACCAGCATCCTGCCTCTCTGCTGAGGGCAGAAGCTGGCACTGATGAATGAGATGAAATAACATTTGGACAGTACAAAGTCAGCAGTGGGGCCTCTTCTCTCCTCTCTCTCCTCCTCTGGGGACTGAGGAGAATAATAACAGAACTGGAGATAGTGAGAAAGAGGGAGAAAGCGAGAGAGAGAGAAAGGGGGGAAAAAATGGCAAGACTATGTTAATCTTTCAAAGAGGACAAAGAGAAAACAGAAAGTGAGCGTGACCACGGGACAGAGAGAATGAACAACAGAAATATAAAGAGAGATAGAATGAAGCAAAAAACACACTTATTTTATTTATTGCCTCTTTTTCAACTTTTAATGCATTGAAGGAATAATTCAGAAAAACATTTTGGGAAATATTTATTTGATTTCCTGCCAAAGGTTGTATTAGAGTTGTATGAGAAGATTGATACTACTTCCAATAATTGTCTATACAATATAACGTTGTAGCCTATGTCTGGTTAGCTTATCCTAGCATGAAACTATTGCTGGTGGGAGACGGCGAGTCTGGGTACAAACACAATCTGTCTATCAGCATATACAGTGCTTTTATTTGCATATTCTGCATCACATTTGTTAAATCTGTACAAAACCACAGTGTTAAAAAGTTGTGGTTTTACACATGGGAGTATTTCTTGGTCAGGCAGTTTAACCCTTTTTATATGGATAAAAAATGAGATATAGCATATTAATCTGTGAGCTCTGGAGCTACCAGACTGTTACTACTAGCAGCAGCTAACAGTCAGATATGAAAGCGGTATTGATCTTCTAACTCGCAAGAAAGTGTCAGTCTTTGCAAACTCTTGCTGTGCAACAAAATGTTTATTTCGAAACTTTCAAAGATCCCAAACATGTCAGGACGGATTTTAAAATGGAAACTGATGAAATAGTATTAAACACATGCAGTGTTTGAATATTTCAGTCAGTGTAAACAGCAGACAGCTTTAATAAAGAACAAGCAATATGATACTCAGACTGTCAACTATCACTTAAAGCTATTTAAATAAAAGAGGAAAAATGGGGTGTAAGGGGTTAAAAGTCGGACACACGCAGACACACATTCCAGCCATACACACTCACAAGACACAGAATAGAGAAAAAGCAGAAATGTCGACAAGGAACACAGACAAAGCCAAAAGAAAAGAACATGGACAAGAACAACAGATAAAAGCATATGAAGACACAGATACAGGTAAAAGGAGGGACGAGAGCAGAGAGAAAGAAAGAAAAATATTATAGCTGTGGGGATTGAACATGACAGGGCAGGGCTGAATCCTTGGATTTGTACAGGCAACATCCATCATGTACCAGTCAGAATTAGATTGCTTCCTCCCACCTGCAGCACAGCAAAACATGATATCATGTTTCATACACGTCTTCTGCCATTCAGTGCACCCAGGAAATCCACGCACAGGTAAGGTGTCGTGTTTTCATTTTCTCATAATCTTATGTCATTTTACATGAAAGTTGTGTAAGATCGCGCCTAAATAATCCACCCTCACCTTATTAGCACCATGGGCGAACAACAGCTATGAGGACAAAAAGAAAAACAGTTCTGTCACAGCATGGAAATTCTATATTTTACTTGTCATGAAGAAATTGCATGAAAAGACCAAGTATTGCCTGTGTAGTCAGAGCCTGTTTATTATAGTGATTTTGTACTGGGGGTACTAGCTGCCTGGGAGAATGCAACACGTGAACATGCAGGAAAATTACCATCCAATGTTAGCTTAAAAGCATGGATAAATAGGTGAACTAGCTAAGGATAATGATTACATGACTGAAAAAAAGAGATTGAGATGTAATGTGTTTTCACCTGTGTCCTAAAATAACTTAACCTAACTGTATTCTCCAAAGTTTTGCACTTTTCCTTTAAAATAGTGATTTAATAAGGCATTTTTTTGGTCATTGTTTAATTCTCTTTTTGGCAGTTATTCATTGCCTTATGGCTGATTTTGAACTTAAAGGTTCAATGGTTCAGTGATTTAGGGGGCTGTATTTACTGAACATAGCAAGAACATTCACCTGAAAATAAGACTTGTAATGTTTTTTAGTTTTTTTTAATCTTAGTGAAAGAGGACCTGTGGTACCTGTATGGCCCATGTTGTCTGCCATGTTGAAGCACCATGTTTCTACAGAATGGACAAACTAAAAACTCTCAACAGGGAATTTGATGTATTTTCCCACATTTTAGGGCCGCCATGTATCCATCACATAAAAAACGGGAGGGTGAGTCGAGGTAGTGGCAATCAGCAACTAAACTGTTCGATGTAACTTCATTCCTGTTCGTTAAAGGCCAAAATAAAGACAAATCAAAAGTAGACATCTAAATTTTGATTGAACTAATACCGTTTAATAAATAAATACATTTGACAAATACAGTATTAGATTACTTTGAATAAATTCAAACTTCAGTTTCATCTTCAAACCACAAATAACAGACTGCACCAGGGTCATCATATAAATGCCTTGCCTACCTTTGGATAACAGACAGTGCTTTACAGCTTAAACAAATGGATTAAATCTGGATTTATTTTGCTCCTGTGATCAAATGAAAAACATTAAAGTGTAACCGCCTAACACTTAATTATTCCTCCCGCTGCAATTTTATTGACGATCTATTACAGCAGGCATCACATCATCAGTTAGGTGTTGGCGGGAAAAAAAAGAAGGGATTCAGATATAATGAGTCATCTGCCAAATATGTGCTGCTGAGGAACAGTTTGTGCTGCATGAAGCACACCGTCAACCACCAGCTGCTAATGCATTAAATATCACCCACTGAAGGAGCTTATGAAGGAGCTGGAGAGAATAGAAGGGAAGGTAGACAGACAGATCTGAGGTAAAACTTAAAATGTGTTTGATGTGAGAAAGACAGAGGAAAAAGAACACCAAATTGGAGGATGAGCAGAACAAGGAAGAGGGGGGACATGCAGAAGAAGAATACAAAAAGAGACATGTCAAAGATAAAACAAGCAAGACATTTAAAGATGCATACAAAAACTGATGCCACAGACATAAATAAACAGGAAGACGTGCCAGAATGATTCACTCTTGCCACTGTAACTAAGATACTTCAATCCACCAGGTTGTGCTGTTGCACTTCAGTCCCAGTCAGTGAAGAAACTGCCTTGACCTTCTGTGGGGAGGAGGAGGTGCTGGAAGAGGAGGAGAAGGAAGGAGGAGAAGGGGTAGTTCACACAGCAGTTTCCACAACATTTACATAGACAGTGAATCTGAAAAATACATGTTAGAGGGAAGGTTACAGGACACAGCTGCAATTAAATTCAGACAGCACCCAGTGAAAGAGTGATCTGTATCAACAGGTCACAAAGGCAATAGGTTAGTATGGGCAAATGCTGACAAAGCAGTGAGTGCATGAACATAGAGTGTTTGCATTTCCTGTATTTAAGGTGGAACTGTAATAAAGTGCAGGAGGACTACATTTGATGAGGCCAAACCTGCACTGTTTAATAAACTGAAAACATTATACCCTCAGAAGGATGATTCAACTGCGTGCCTCATAATAACGCACTGCCAAAAAACGGTGAATTTCATCAAAGTTTAATCTGTCTAACAGTAAAACAAGCATGATTTGACGAGCTTCGCACAATTGCTAATTTATTACACAGCAGAAAAAGTGCTCCCACTCCCACTTCTCGACGAAACCTAAAAATCTATTTGTCCAGTATAATGCTATACATTTATTAACAGTTGATTAAAGGACCAAAAAAAGAAAATGACGTGGAGGAGACGTGTGGAAAAGCCCAGAACAAACCCAAGCTTGTTAATTACATCTTGTGATGTCGTCTCTGTCTCCTTTTCTGTCTGCTCTCACAGACACCTTGCATATATCTGTGAACATAATGTGCTTGGCATAAATAGTGCGCCCTGCTGTATATCATCTTTACAGAATGATAATGGACTAACACAGGCCTCAAAATGCAATATGTAGGTCTGATTGTAATGTAAACGTTGATGCATTAATAAAACAGCCTTTTGTGATCCAGTTGTGTGTTTACTTTGATATTTAGTGCCGTTTATTTCTTATTTTTCTGGCCAAGTATATACGACACAATACACAAGACTTAATGCTACAGTTACAAAAAATGTGAGTTGTTTTGGTGTCTTTCCCTGAGTTTCTGATTCAATCATTTCCAGATGAATCATGTGCACTAACAGTCATACAGGAAATAAGCAGAGAACAATATTTCTCCACCATCGGTCGCACCACCTTCCTCTCAGACTGCAGCTCTTATTCCTGTTCTCTCCGCCTACACATGAATTCTACAGCAGCTGAAAACAAGTCTAGCATGTTCTCTGGGGGTGGTTGAAGAGCATTGTGGGAGATGTAGGAAACCATTAGATGAGACAGGTTGATGCATACAGGGTTTGTTTGTGTCTGGGGCCTTTCTGTGTGCAGTTTGCATGTTTCCCCCGGTGTCTGCGGGAGCTCTCTCCAGGTGCTCTGGTTGTTCTCCAACAGTCCAAAGGCTGAGACATGCAGGTTAATTGGTGACACTAAATTGCCCGTAGGTGTGAATGTGAGTGCAAATTGTTGTTTGTCTCTATGTGTCAGCCATGTGATGATGTCCATCACGCAATGTCAGTGATCTGCTCCAGCCCCCCTGCATCCAAGGATAGGCCATTAGAGATGATGGATGGACTTCAACACACTGATAACACCGGGGTGGAGAATTTAGTTGAGGATGCAGTTGTTGCACTGTTGCAATGTTGCAGCAATAGGCTATTTTTATTTAAAGGAATACTTTGATGATTTAAGAATTTCATCTATTTGCTTTTTTGCCAGAGAAGATTGACATTGACAAATTATGTTATATGCTGATTATACAGCTATAGTAAGCTTAGTTTAGCCTAAGCCCTGGAAACCACTGTTTCCAGCCTTAATTCTATAGGTTTTCAAAAACAAGGGACCATAGTTATGTAATGTGGTCTGCCGATTCAGCCAGCTTATCAACATGGTCAACACAGCAGCAGCAGCAGTGGCTCTTCAAAAGCCTTAGTGCCTGCTGCAGTCTGTGTCAAAAATTATACTCCTTCTGTGGGTTACAACTCAAATCTGAACATGATACATCTGTTTTTTCAAAGACATCGTTATCACCAATGTTCTTTGTAAATGAACCTATAAATCGGCCATATAGACCTTATAACTGAAGAAACTCTGATCATGTTTTCTTCAGTATCAAAGTAATTCAGCAATTGTTGCATGTTCATCAAACAGGAAACACTGATAGCCAATCTGACCCATATTTGCCAAAGTGTAAACAAATATAAGCCATAAAAAAAAAAGCGTTTCATGTTGTAGTCCACAGTACTGAATCAATTGTAACATTATACGCTGTATGCACAAATAATGTTTATTTTGTTGTAACTTTTTCTTACATTTAATACCAAATATGTATTTCAACTGATTCAGCAAAAACATGTCTTAGATCTACAGTGGCAACCGGATGGAAACTAGAAAAAAAAAGATGTCAGCTTTAACTATAAAACAAAGCTCAGGACTTCATTTTTTTTCCATGTTTTGATACACTGGGAATGATTTTAAAATGACAGGCACTACGGGGTCTAAAGGGTTAACTATCTTTGTTTGTAGACTATCACAAAATATAAGTTTCTATAATACTTTTAAGGTTATTGTGCTTATCTTTACATGATTGCAGACATTTTGACATCACGTTATGCTGAGCCATGGCGATTTCTTGTGTTTTTCTGGATGTCTGCTGGTTGTGACCTCCACTGGTGGCAAATAAACAAACTGTGTTATTGCATGAAATGAATTCATTTAACAGGGATGTCTGCTGAAACGACAAGATAAATTATTGGCTATTGGGAAAAACATTTTAATACTGTGCATCCCTAATTTATACTATTTCATGCTGAGCAAACTACTTAATTCAGCCCATCCCAAAGCCAATACCCAATTTAAGGGTAAAACAAAACTCGTCTGTGCTGCACGTCACAGATGAATCTGGATACTGATCGGCTGGCTAGCTGCAGGCTCACACAGAGAGGCTGAGAGGCTACTACACACAACACAGCAACCATGCTGAGCTGACACCCTCTAATGCATACACACACACAGAAAATCCTAGATACACATAGACAAGACAGAGCACAAACTTTCCTTGCTGCTATCCTATAATATTTCCCCTGCTGGGTACATTGAGACTCTCAACCACCCACATTCAACGGTGTAGGGCTGAAGACACAGGGAGGTGAAACAAGGTGTAGAGAGAGTATAGAGCTGTGGTCTCCAGGGGGAGTGAGCTGATACAGTCAACTCCTCCTGTCAATCTCCTGCCTCCACACACAGAGAAACACACGCACTGTGGAGGTCAGTGAGTGGACTAGCTGAGAAACGGTTGCCTTACCCAAGCATGATGCTGATTAAATTAACTCCCACTGTTATACATTCCCTCCCATAAGACATGTCATTCCCACTGGAGAGGGAATTAGACCAGACAGAGATAGAGAGAGAGAGAGGAGCAGAAATGTGGAACTGAAAGTGACATGAGAGACAGAGATGGAAACAGAGAGAAGCTTAATCATTTTAAGGATAAAATGTTTCAGCTTCTTGGGGACATCTCTGCTGCCGAAGCTCCATCACACATATCCAGGCAGAGTCCATCAGCAGAGCCGGCCAGTCAGTGCAGGATAATTTGATAATCTGATATTTCTGAAGGAGGTCGGAGCACCAACAAAACCAAATCTGCTCCTTAAGTGATTTAATCACAGATGCCACTAAATAAGTTGCTAAGGATACTTTGGAAGCTGGCAGCTCTAGGGGTGTAAAAAAAAAATCAGTACTGAAAAACACTGACACATCAGTCACGTGTACGTCGTCTGTGATGTTTTACACCAAGGGATGAAAGAGGTAAAATATCTATCAAGGTTCAGTTGAGAGTTCCCCACATGGAACGTTGCTGTTTGGAAGACACATTCTTTGGTTTTAATTTGTCCTGCATCGTTGTGAAATCAGAGTCTGTGACTGATAAATCGAAGTTTTAATTAGAAGGGATGGAGTGCAGTTTTCTAGGACGGTTATATTTTCTCAAAGACAAAAACGTTTGTTCCCAATAAATGTTACTTAAACAAAACTCTGCTTGGCTCACATTAATATTACATATGTGACAAAAGCTGAACATTTGATTTACCTGCAGTTAGATTCATGAAACCTTTTACACATTAAGCCTTATGCAGCAATTTTCTATTTTTATTATATATTTTTTATATTTTCTATATATGATTGTAACTACTATTATATTTTTTAGTTAATAAAAGTAAGAGAAGTCAACTCTAGGTGCACCTAGAATGTATATGCTCTTAAATGAAATAAAATTCCTACTATATAAGATGGCTGGACAAATGTGTGGATGGCTGGACAGACAGAAAGATAGATGGGTATATATATAGATAGCTAGGTAGATGGATGTACTGTCAAGTTTTCTCATAGCAACATATGTGTGATGCTGTCGATGCGATGTCAGCAGAGGGACACACAGATTTGAGCAGTATGCGTTTGAGGCTCCAGAGTATTGAACAAATTTCAAAGCAGTGCTCTTCTCAATCTGAAACAGCTCAGCAGTGATTCATCCATCTCATCTGAAAGCGGTTTCAGGTATCAGGTATCAGGCTTGGATGGCCAAAGCATAAGAGCAGTGTGTAAGGAATGGACTAATCATACTTCTTCAGCCCACAAATTCACTCCAATACATAACAATCTAAATTTGATTATATAATATTCAAATTTAAGTTACCATGCATTTTTTGGAAATGCAATGTTTCTATCTCATTTTGGTAAAAGTGCCTTTGATGACTTTTCTCTTACCTAAGAGCAAATACTAGACAATGTTGGTGAATCTTACTTACTATGAGTAAGCAAAAAATACACTTTGCCATATATCACTTCATGTATAAGGCCCAATATCACAGTTATTGGATTGATAACTGTTTGGAAATTCATTATCTAAATCAATCAAATCCTGGCTGTCCCACTGCTTGAGAACAGTCAGTTATATGTCATTTTTTAAAATTAATAAAATATTATAAAGCAAAGTATCTCCTCTATGTAATGGTATTTGAACTGTTTTCAGTATAGGTTCAGAGGACAAACTGAACATATTGAGTTTTGGCTGCTTAGTCTTAAAATTTTCAATTTGTGTCTGGATTACATTAATGTATTTCCTTCTACACTTTTAGCACTCATATATTAACAGATGTACCAGGCTGTAAACATTTTCTGCTGCGAAGTTGGGCATTTTATTATGGGAGTTTATGGAGAATGACATATTCTGCAGCCAGCCAATTCAATGGCCATTGAAGGAGCTGCAGTTTTTGGCACTTAGCCATAGAGGTTGCCACTTGATCCCACCACTCTCATCTGCATTATTTTTAGTTGCTGTTTTGAGTAAATACCTCTACCTTATTTCTATGATCATGATGGTTATCCTGTAAATTCACTGATATAAAACACTGGTAACGTACATCATAAAAGTCAGTGGCATGGAGTTTATCTGAAGTACTGATCTAAAGAATTTTAAAACCAGAGAATTTAAAACAAAGTTTTCATCACAGGCATAAAAGTGCAGCTTTCCCCTACTTCAAAAGATCATAACACAGACAAGTTCTTTCTCGGGTGGCATTTCACTTTAAGAAAGCTATATACATGATTTATTTTCTACTGAGAGCATTATTCAAATGTTCTATGGAGTGGGTGCCAGCTAAATCAGTTAAAGTCCTAATTATATGCTGGGATTTCTGTCTCTCAGCCCACTCTGTTTTTACAGCAGCAGCAATGAGAGATTCTACTGCAGCTGGGAAATGAGAGGGAAATGGTGTGCAACAGTATCTTTCAACAGCAAATTGATCTGCTATTCTTCTTCTGTTTTATAGAAATGTATTTATATGGTACAGAGTGATCAATTATGTTCAAGTATCTATCTATGGCATTGTGTCCTCCTCTTTCTTTCTTCCTTTGCACTGTACACAAAGTCCAGTCATTAGCATCTTTACCGGAACACCCTTTGAACTATACTTTGAAGAATTATAAAAAAAAATTGAATGTTTTTTTCCGCTTTGACAACCAAAAGAGAGTCTAAAGAAGTCAACAACAAAAGATTTCAATGGTGGCTTTGCTGAGATCCTTTTCTTATCTCTGTGGTAGTTCTGCTAAGTCTTTCTGAGTGAATCCTCTATAATTAAAAGTGAGGCAGTTCATTTAACAAGTCCCTTTTTACAGGAGGTCTTTAATGCAATGCCATTAGGCTCCACCACCCACTCTGCTCATGGTAAACTGAATGCCCTTGCTCGCTTCTGTTGAGAACTATCATCCTTTAAAACGTGTCCTCTCTCTTCCCTCCTACAACAAAAGCCATCTTCAGCCGTATAACCCACATACAGTATCTCCTCAATCCTTTGGATGTCCTTGAACCTTCTGGACCCTTGAAGGCACATTCCTCTCTTTGATTTTGTATTTTATTTCGAATATAGAGAGAGCTTCTGTTCTTAACTGATTCTTTTACGCCTGTTTATGAAAGGCTCTCGACACAAGACACTATTTTCTATGTATATTCTAGATGCCCATGCCTCACTTTATTTTACTTTCCAGTTTCTGTTGTTGTTCAGGAAGTTGAGAGAATAGACCACTGAAGAGAATAGATATCTTATAGAGATATAGTAACAATATTAGAGTAATTGTTGCGGCAGACTAAGTTTTAGAAAAACTTCCAAGCAAACATATTAAAGTCCCAGTGCTAACTTTATGACAGCTGGCGTGCTAGCAGTCCCATTGCATCCCACCTGCCATGGAGTGATGCCAAGTCAAAGATCAGATTTCCACTGTGCCCCTGTGCTGAATGAGATTCAATTAAAGCTTAATATCGTCCCTCTGAGGAACTCCAAGCAGGTGTACACAGCAGATGAGTGCTTGAGCCAGTTAATGTCACGTGTCACACCCAAACACACACAGACGGGTCCTCCTCTGAGGAACAGCTGAAATTAAAAGTCAAAATCACAGTCTGTCTGAGCAAAGAAAACAACCTCTGAAATAACTGAGTTAAAGAAAATAAAGGAGGCTGAACAAAAATCAAATCAGTATTTGCTACGACATTGTCATCCCTCTTTGGTTAGCTCTTAAACCAAAGACAGTTGCTGACAAAGTTGAACATCACTTTTTTTTTATGCAAGAAAAGAAGACAGTGACAGATTATGAGTGAACGCATGGCTGCATATTCTGCCTGGATGGAACAACTTTAAATGTCAGTTTGGATCAGCACCTTTATGCTTTATTTTATTGAATGGCACCCACCCACACACGCTATGGGGAAATGTGTTATATATAAAAATACGTATGTAATATTTATGTCCCGACCAAGGTTTAACAGATAAATGTGTATATCTTTCTCACCAAACACATTGATAAACTGCATCACGTTTATTTATTTTTTTATGGTAAAACGAGCAGCATGGGAATAGGCCATCTCCATAGTGAACTGAACTTTAATAGAATGTTTTTTTTTTTTTTTTTTTACTGCAAAACAGTTTAACTGATTACCCAATCAGTCGCCACTTAGCAGACCTAATGATGCACACCTGTTTTCAGTCACTGATTGCCACAAGCAGAACAACAACAACAAAAACACCATACATCTACTACAGTGACCCCGAAAATACACTGCATGCGGAACGGCTGCAGAACGGCTCCACTCTGGAACGGCTGCGTACGCACGAGATCTCACGAATTCACGCATAATCGCGCGATATTGCCGGCTGTAGTCTCTTTGACTCCTTCAATGGCATTCCACGCCGCATCTTTTTTCTGGTGTCCTTATAAAAAGGATGTGAGGTGTCATAAATGATTACCCTCACCTGTTGACTTCAGGTCGGCCCCGCCCATTATGACGTGTTCTTGTCATGATTTCCTTCCTCGCGCGGTCTGCTCTGTGCTGAATTTATGCGGCATGCTCCAGCTTCCGTGAAAAATAGAAGAAAGCTCTGCGTATGTGTAGCGGAGGGCTGCCAGTCGCCGCAGTCGTTTCGGAGCCGTGACGCAGCAGGGACGAAGACTGTGTGAGCTGACACATTGACTAACATTGAAACGTATCGGCTTTGTCGCCGTGGCGGAGCCGTTCCGCATGCAGTGTATTTTAGCCTTGAGGCTAAACCCTTTAAACAAATAATGACATACTTAAAATAAGTTTGTGTTCCATTGTTTGTATAACCCGACAAGATTTGGCAACATTCTGGCAAAAGATTTACTGGAAGCATCACCATTACAACAATTACTCAAATACGTTGCATAAGATAAAACAGTTGGTTAAGGTTGGATAAATATTGCGGACATGGTTGTGCTCAACAATGTTCACTGGTAGAACTAATGTGGATGCAAACAGCAACTCCCTGCATAAAAGTCACAAATCAATGGCTGTACCTAATGCTAATACCTTAATACTTGGGTGAAATAGAATGACACTGTGTCTCAATTTGCATACTACATACTTACATTACACCGCATCTCACTGAGTGTGAACCCACTTATGTACTCAAAATAATGAGTTTGAGTCCCCGGATGCTGCAGGTGGAGTGTGGAAGGCCCTCTGTGGTTACCATTCTGGTTACATAGGTGGAAGGGGAAGGACCACCAGCATTGGGAAAACAGCAGATAAAAAAGTTCCAGGAGCTGTGAGAAGTGTTGAGTGTTGTAAGAACACTACCCTGCTGACATTACACCTCTACGCCAGGAAGTACATAGTGTACACAAGGTACTACATTAAAGTGTACTAAAGTAAGTATCTGTATTAATGGAAGTATCTGAAAAGCATGAGTGATTAAGACATTGTTGTTTAGCCTTTGGCCATATAGATTCTTTATTTAACCATTTTGTCCAAATACAACCTGAAGAAATGAGGGAAGAGAAAAACCAACTACTAATTTAGCAGCAGTGACAGGGCGCCCCATTTGACCAGTACTAGCTGACATTTTTCCTGTGTATTGAAGTCTACTCTCATGGCTATTCAGAGAAATCGATTATGATTTGACAGGAAATGAAAACAAATTGCCAAGACCAAGTTTAAATGATTCACAGTGGTTCAAGACTAAAACATTTCAGAAATTTCGATTGACCACCATATTCATATCAGCATAGGAGAAGACAGAGCTTAGTGAGGTTGTGGCTATTTGTCCTTTAGCCCTGTGCAGATTCTCTGCTCATGAGTAATGATTGCTCTGGGCATCCAAGGCTGACCTTCTTGTTAGGCTGTGTACAAACTCTACCCACTTGGATTGACAAACTATAACCTCAACTATAGCATTAACCTTAACCTGAACTATCAATAACTATAAAGTATTTGATTGGTAGAGCTCAGTGGCAAACACAGCCTTGGAAAAAGTGCTGCGTAGAAAGCTCAGTTCAGGGCTAAAGCAACAGCATAAAATGTTGTTGCTATGGTAAGTGTAAGAAAAGAAAGACGCACATAACATTTTTCCAGCCTAGTGTAAGGTTGACTGACATGACGCAGGAATGCTGATGTCACCTATTCAAAATAGAAAGCACATTTTGGTAAAGTAACACATTTTCTCTCTTAGCTGGTGTCACTTCAGTCACATATCATTTTGGACTAAAATAGCTAAAAGGTGGTAGGAAAGACACTAACATGGTAAAATGACAATATTTTTTTCTCTTTTCTCTTCTGCAGCACAAAACAAACTGGTCAGTCATTGTTACCAGAAATACCAATATTTTTTTTCTGCAGGTGGTAGGCTGGAAAAAATCCTCTCAAATCTCATCTCTTTTCATTGCTTCCAACAGCGGGCACACAATAAACCTGGGCTGATTCTGTTTATGTATTGGACAACTCTATTAATCATAATCCCTTTTGGTGAGCTGGAGGTGAAACTAACACACAGATGCTATTGTGGGGGAATTAGGCTTCACGTTCAGGGTTTACAGCCTGATGTCATGAAGGGACAGGAAGTTGTTACCACATTTTGAAGGAGGTGGAGAGGAATGTTGGCAGGTGCAATGATTCATGAATGAAAATCGTGACTTAGGACCTCCATGAAATGAAGACTTTACAAGACGCCCAAATACTGAATTTATCCATCCATATACATTTAGGCACAGTTATCCAGATGCCTGGATTGTGTTCATATAAATGAATCTAAATCTGCACTCAAGCCAAACATATGTTTTTGAGTAAACCTATCATCATCTCGCAAACATAAAATTTATCTCATTATCTCATATGATTTGTCTGAGCTCCTTCATAAATATATCAAGATATCATACAGAGATGTATGATTTATCTTGTGTTGCACCACAGGTTGCTGTACAATCTTACTGTTGAGCTTGAAGCAGGCATCTGTTTTTCAGTCTAACTGTGCCGATAGCAAAATGACAATTCATCTGATTCATCAATATGTTTCCATAACAACCACAGTATTTATGTAATGCTGTAATTGTCAAATGTTCAATATAACAGCCTTTTATAATTTGGTGTTGATGCCTGAGCATATTTCTCAGTAACTGGGACATCTTGCCTATATTTAACTTTTTTTTTTCTACAAATGGTTTCATCTGCTGAATCCTTGCCAGACGGTCTCTTTACAAAAGGATCACAGTCTGCCTACTCCAAAAATGATAACATATGGGTCTGATGATGTGAGAGTTGTTATATTCTAGCAATATATCTCACATTATTATATTAAAGCAGACAATTATTTGTAAAATGTTGCTCCATTGTTAAATGGTATTCCATGTTAAAGCAGTATTCATTTATTTTTGGTACAGTATCACTAGTATACTGCAGTTACCATGCCAAACGTGTTAATCGTAGACAATGGATGCTGGAGCTGTGTCATTACCAACAGGTTTCTAAAGATCTGTTGTGAAGTTCAGCCTTTGGTATTTCTGGTCCTCGCCACCTTGGCAAGCTGGAGCTGGAGCTGAGGTGTGCTGCATGACGCCTGGGTCAAACAAGCCATCTGTAATGGCACCCATCTGTCTATCAAAGTGGCCATGATGTTAATTACCCTAAACTTACATTGAACAGGTGAGTTAAATATAAATTCAGATTCAGTACAGTTGTCATGAACAGGGTTATTTGGCTACAACATTTCTTTGTACCAGGCTGTGAACATGTTTATCTCTGCTGTAGACATGGATTTTTAAGATTGACTTATTCTGTAGCCAGCCTCACATGGCTGTTCAAGGAAGTGCAGTTTTGCGGCACTTCACTTCACCACTTGGTGTTAACAGTTGCCTGCTTAGACATCCAGCAGACATATGGCAGCATTACCAGTTGTGTTTGGTCACCAAAACAATATAAATGAATAATATTAATAATTCTACTTTCACATGTATAGTTGAGTAGATAATATTACAAAATAGTATAGTCTAGAGTAGAGTGGAGTATAGAGAAAGTAATATTTTAGAATGTGATTAGTTTTAACTTCTTTATTTCCTCATCTGGCCTCATTCCTTGCATCTGTTCACTTCCTTCATTTTCCCAGGACTCATTCGTTTGACCCCCAGGGAGTTTATTTTATTTTTTGTCAGCTTTGGGTTTTACAAGGAGGGATAGTGATAACAATATCAAGAGCGGAGTAAGAGGTTTTCTTTTGCAGACATTATGGCTGCATTGTGTGCTGCTATAGTGAGGCTCCTGTCATTTGGGAAATTGATATCTCCGCCTCTTCATGATGGATGTATCACTGTATTGTTGTTGAATTCTGCAACAAAGTGCATGGACTAGAATAAGCTCTTCTTTGTCTTTAAGAAAGCGACATCTGCTATAGATGCTCTCAAAATGAGTGATGAGTCTTTTCATTATTTTCTTTTTTCATCAAAAACCTTTAAACTTCTCATTGGATTATGGTAATAAATACATCAATCTACATGTCAAAAATACTGTTATTACACTTGACCGAAGCATATCAGTATATCAGTCAGCATACAAAGTACAAAATAAGTGCAAAGAGACTCCAATTGTGTAGTTGCTGACAAAGCTCCACAATGAGTTAGATGAGGGGAAATCCACCGCTGCTTGATAGCATCGGCCGACAGAAAAGCCTCATTGTCGGCTCCAACAGAAAGGCCGCATTGATTTGTGGTAGCAACCACACACAGCTCAGCCCGATTGTCCGACAAAAGACTTTATCTCCTGGTGAGTGCAAAAGCTGATTAAACATTTTTACCAGCGGCTCAGCCCTCTTCCCCTCAAAAAAAGAAAAGTCTCATCTCAGCAGACAGGAGGGTAATTGAAGTTTCCCCTATAGTTTATCCAACAGTGGAGCTTCACAGAATAATATAGTGGAGATAGAAGTTCACTGGCGCATTACCTTCACTTTTTTTAGACTGACTCGTGATGATCTTCTAATGAAAAAAAATCTGATCTAATGAAGGTGATGATGATGTGTTGCTTGGTTTGACTCCTCAGAGGGGAAGCCTTGTCAAAGCATGAAAGCTTTTTTTTTTTCGGGGGAGGCAAGCAGGCCTTTCACACACTCTAATATGGAAAATACTTGCTAAAATGGGGACTTAACATTTGAACCTGGGTCCTTTCTGCTAAAGAACCATCTCCTCACTGTACACCACTGCTTCCTAACAAAATATACCAATACTCTCTGAACCAAAGTTGTTTTAAAAGCTGTCAGTAAATTTGACTCCAGAGGATCGGCTTTACAAATCCACAACGTGGACATCATATCGGCAATCCAATCTAAAGCGTTACACTAACTGTGCTCAACTCGAATAATCCCTCTTTCTTAGTATTTTAATGAAAATGGTTTGAAAAAGAAGTCTTTATTCGTAATGTCACAATGGTGTGGCAAATCTTTAACTTTGCAATTCAAAGTGTGAATGGAATTCCTATTTTTACAAAGAAAACAATAATGAACTTGTCAAATAGTCTATGCAGGATAGTTTCCTCTGATCTTTGCCAAATATGATTAAAATGTATGGTTTAGTCTCTGTTCCACACTCTGAAGCAGGAGATGGTGGTCATGCTCCTGTAACTCTTGTTAAATGTGTTGTGAATGCTGATTGTACTTGAAATGTTACTGCGGTATGCTGATGCACATAGTGGCACAGAAAATGTCCACAGAAGGGCTGAACTAACCCCAAGTCTCTTCATTTAACTGCCAGGAATAACCCAAATGACCTTTCACATCAAGGTGACAAGGCTCACCTCAAGCCTCTATTGTATCTACTCTACCTAAAGGAACTAAAAATAATAAATAAATAAATTATATATATATATGTATAAATTGCATTCTGAATTTACAGTTACAGTTACAACTATGATTATAGTTTGGGGTTTGTTTATTCATGTAACGTTTTGCTGTTCAGTCTCAGCTGTTACTGCTAATTCAGTTAATAGAAAATTAATTGCTGCACAACATCCAAGTAAAAGCTTTTGATGGGCAAAAGCTTTTACTTGGATGTTGTGGTCATCAGAAAAGCATCTGCTAAACAAGATATTGGTATTTTCTGTCATTTTTTATTACTGTAGTGTTAGTGTTAAATGTTGTAGGGATTAGGAGAGACAGAGTGAGCTGTTGAATGGAGAACTGCAGGTTATGAACTAATTTTATTGTACTCTGCTTTGTGGAAAACTTTATTTGTTTGGTTGCATAGTAAACAGATAACAACCCAGTTGCCCCTCTGTTGTATTTCTGACAAAGAACCTGCTCAACAACTGTTTGTTGTACCATTTAACACACATCCACCTACCCAATTTACTGATGTGGTTAAAGACCAGTTTTTTATAGTTCCTAAACAAACTAAGAAATAATGTTAACTGCCAAAAAACAACCACAGTCCAGAAAATTAACCTTAACTCAAGGTCCAGTAATTAGCTTTTTCTGTTTCCTGTGAAGGAATTTTCTGCTTTAGCATGCCCCATATGGCCCCATAGAGGTACTGCTGGGTCTTCAGGAGTTTAAATTAAGTCAGAAGATAGAGCTGTCTCACTCACAAGAGACAACCGATAGGTACACAATGTAGAAGCCTCTACTGAGTCAGATAACAATGCTGGACCACTATGGATGAACATATTTTCTTGTTTGTAGATGAACCAATTGGACAATATTTATAGGTGCATTGAGTGTGACCATTTATGGACAACACTGGACGAGCCAGAGAGAACAGCTTCTTCAGAATTGAGGTGACATCATGTTATGACAAGTGTATTGATAAATCCTCCATTCTCCTTGGCCAAGCTTCAATAAACCTTTCAGCATAAGGCATCTTGGACTCCTGTGCACTTTCTGTCGGCTGACTGAACTGATCATTGATGAATTTCTCACAAAAATAGTTTACACTACATCGGTGTTAATGCTATTCTAAAGGTGTGATTCTCAACCCCAAACTGTCATATTTTTAAGATAAGAAAATTTAATAAAAAAAATAAATAAATAAAAAAAACGTACTTGAATGACTTCAGTGACATACTCATAAACTCCTCCAGCCATCTCACCTCTGTTCCCATTTCAGTCAATGTCATCCCCCTCCTCCAACATCTGCTCCAGCACCTCTCATCTCACCCTGTAATATCTACTGCTGATGCGCACAGATAGAGCAGATGGCATGTATACACTCACAAACACACACACACACATAGACACGGATGACCACACACCTGATACACACAGGCCCTTGTTTGTTTTCTCTTTTAGAGGGGTGGAAGTCAGCTCAGATGGAGCTGGAGGATGGTGAACTGGACAAATAATGTTGCAAGGTGAGATTAATCAGTACACAGTGTTGGGCTGCAGATTGCACAGGGGGATGAGGCCATTTTAAATGCCTGATTAGGTTTGATATGTGAAGTGATGGCTCTGCTTGGTCGTGTTGTTCCATTAGAAGTGAGGCTTACAAGGCACCAACAACAGTTCAAGGACAATGGTAACATGCTTGCAATATGGGAAATTGGGGAATTGGATGTGTGGGTCTTGCAGTGGGTGATGACCAAGCAAAGGTGCCACACAGAGTCTTATCTGCCTGCATACAGTTCCTGTTGCTGGATGTTTGCTGCCAGCTTATAGTCAGACTCTGTTGCACAGATGTAATTAAAAACATCCCACAGAGAGGGGCAGGCTGGGATAAAAATTCAGGCTGGGAATCTAACATCAGTCCAGGCCAATCTTCATAGTTACTCTCTTCACAGCAGACCATGCATGCTGTAAGTGTTTTGTTGAAATATCCGTTTACTGTTTATTCCAGTAGTTTTAAAAATTCCAAAATAGTTATGTTCCTTTAGTTGGTCAATTGCACTCCCAGACTTAGCAACAGGAAATATATAAATATTCATTTAGTGCACTTTATTTATTTGTTTTGAACCTTATGTCCTCTGACTGAACATAACTGGGGATATTTTCACCTGACAGAAGAAAGTATACAGTTCTGTATGTTCTAGATCATTCCCATGCATCTCCTGCTTTCCTGCAGAGCATGATTACATTATTTTATAAGATGGAATCAACTCAGTAAAAGTAGCTGTTATAAAAAGTGCTGAGAGCAGCCCTGCTAACTTTTTTCTTTTTTAAACACCAACCACGTCCCTCGCTCTTAAAGATATCTGTAATTTTACAGCATTGAGCACTTCAGTCCTGGGCTTTTGTCCTTTTAATGTGCTCCCTCTCAGCTCTATCTTTTCTCTCTTTCTCTTGTGCTGTCCTTTTTTTTTTTTTTTGGCACACTGCCCGACCATGTACACTCCATGCACTGACTGAATGATGTGTTGATGCTTATAATGTGAGTGTGATCAAGTGTGTGCGATGACAGACAGAGATGAGACCATTGGTTAAAATCAGGCCGATCAGCCTGCCTATCCACCAGGATTTATCCCACTGCCCCAGTGGCCAGTCTGGGTCTGTCCACAGATGGTACATGTAATATATAATGAAAAAATGTATCAGCTTTCTAGAAAAAAAGAATGGTGGAATGACCACACTCTATTTGATTGTCTTCATTACTCAAGACCAAGTGAAATAAGAGCTGTAGTTAAATAAGTGAATTGTCTACGGTGGTGCTACAGGTTTAATGGGAAATATGTGAAGACTTGCTCACTTAAGCAATTTTGAACAGCTAGCTGATATAATGCAGAAATCATTTTTTTCATCAAAACGAGGCAAGGTTATTGTTCAAGTTTGAGCTTCCTGTTGAATAGTTGTAATACAGACAGATATTTGGATGTGAAAACTGAATAAGCTTTATAGAGGACAAAGCAGATAATGTTTGCAACCAAACTCAAAATGAGAATCAGAGGCCTGAGGAACCGGACTCTCCTTGATCAATGGAACTCATAGAAATGTTTGTTTACGCTTAAACCTCATTATGTGAATTTATAAGGAACACTGAGTACCAAGGATCACACCATCAACAAGATATATCTAATGTTGTATCAACAAAATGAAAAGATTGTGAGTGAAGCTTGAACTCTTGTACTTCTTTGGTCTGTCGCTGAATTGTGGGGAGTTTCAGTGGGGAATCCACAATAGCACTGACTCCTTTAGGACCCTATAAAAAGTAAAAATAAAATAAATAAATAAAAAATAAGAAGAGGAAAAAAAGAAGTTTAGGAGTTTAGATGAAGAAATAGGAGAAAAAAAACGAGACTGGGCAGGAGGGATGCAGAATATCAGAGCAAAGAGGAGGAAAGGGTTAGGATGGTATTAATTAGAATCTCAAAAGTGGCATGGTTAAGGTATTGTCCTGCTCCTGAAACTCTGCTGATGGCTTCAATAACTAAGTTAAAATTAAAAACAAAAAAATAAATGAATCTAAAAACAAAACACCTATATGTTAAAAAAAAACTTCAGCAACTCATAGTTAAAAACAAAAGAGACACATACTGCACATACTTGTTTAACATTTCACAAGTGTCTTCATCGACACTTGTCATGTCGACACTTAAAGCCAAAACACATGTATTGCAAGGAGGCTCCTTCATGGCCAAAGTGGTAAGTGACTGAATGAGGGCTGCTGGAGGTGGTGCATGCAGATGGAGAGTGGGTGGAGAGTGATTTATTGTCAAGCGACAGAGTGGGTAGGAAGGTGAGGAGGGGGCTGTCACAGAAAGCGCAGACATACAACTTTGCTGTTACAGGAGCAGGTGTGCAGCTTTACTAAAGTAATGCATTAATGTTGAATGGAGAAACAGATGATGAAATATGCATCACAGCGTGATTGCTTTCTATTCAGTGTGTATGTGTGTGGGTGTGGGTTTCAGGTGTACTTCATATAGCTGTTCATGTAGACTTTGGTTTATTCAAGAAATTACACCAAAAATACATGTAAGTGTCTACAGTATACTATACATAAATACAGGTGTTTCTATACATGCAAACTATTGTAGCTTCACAGAAGCAGCTTTGACTTCACAAAGCTGTGAGTGTTCACATGCTGTTGGAGACAATTTATATTCAGTGTCCTGTTATTTATTCCATGGAGGTAAACCTTACCTTAGAATGAGCTTTTTATCTACAGACTTTATGGTTTAGTTGAAGAAGTGAACCAAAGTGCAGACAGAAAAAAAGGTAACTTAATAACTTACTGAACAGGCTAGTAAACACAAGATAACAAAAGGGGCCTGAGGAATACAAGCTAAATCCAACAACCCAAGAAAAGTCCAATCATCAGTAGTCCAACAAAGGAAAACCAGAACTGAGATGCGGGGACACGAGGAGCAGCACTAACACAAAACAAAGCAGGACTGGGGAACAGACCTCTTTCACACAGTCCCTCATGTTGAATCCAGTCCAGAATGGATAAACTAAACATTGTCTCTAGATAGAGCCTTTTTGCTCCCACAATAATTTCTCCTTCATACTAGGAAGGAGACACTAAGGAGATGATGTTGCAATCAGCTAGATACCACCAAATCCCACACAATGGTCTTTAAAATCAAAGCCAATTTATCCAGTGTAGATGCAATTCCCACAGTATGAACATAATCTTTTTTTGTTCTTCAGAAGCATTAGTTAGTCATTTACATACATTTAAATTTATTAAAACTATAATATAATGTTTGAAATACAATTTTAAGATATCAAATAAAATATTGAGTCTAAATATTGAGTGTATTCAATAGTTCTGTCACAAGAACAATAATAGTAATAGTGATGAACTAATAAAATAAATTCCTTTTCCTATAAATACTACCTTAAGGTCATATAACATATATGCTCAAAGAACACAAGGTAAGGGAATCCAAATTATCAGACTATTTCCAGATTTTTTTTAAATGAGAAACTTTATGAGAATAGACAGTGCCTAGCTGGCCCACACAATGTGCTGTGTCTCACAATGCAACTGGCACACTCCTGTCCAATTAGCAGAGTAACTTTATGCTCCATGACATGCACAGAGTACAGTAGGCGAAGGAATCCCAGACAGCTGGAATTATTTCTAAACATATTTTCATCTTTTGAAGCAAATCTGAGCTAACAGCACTCGAACAGCTAAGAGCAGAGATATCTGGCTTCCTCTCGCTCTCTGTTGCTTTCTTTGTTTCTCTCTTTGTCTTCATCTGCATCTCCATCACCTTGCAACTCACATTGATCATTAATGATTAATATATAAGTGCATTATGTCCAAAATGTAGAGAACACATGGAGAAAAACTACACTTCTGCACCTCTCTACACCCTTTTATTTGTACATTTTTTGTGTGTGACTTGAAGATAACCTTGCCCCTAAACAGCAGCTGGGAAGTACTTTACCTGGATTTCACTATAAATGCCTCAAACCATTCACCATATTCATGTTTACCAGTTGACAAGAAGATTGCATTAATGTCTGAGCAGCACCTTGCTGATGTAATGCATGACCTCTGGGTAATAAAGTCCTCAAAGTCTTGTGCCACCCTCTCTTTCTATCTTCTTTTACTGTGTTTTTTTAATCTTTTTTTTCCCCTAGCCCCTACTCCTTATTTTATTCATTTATTTATTTATTTTTATGGACGCCTGGATGAACCAAAAACCCCAGGCAGGCAAAACAGCTTGACCGTGGAACTACTCAGTGGAGGAAGGAAACTGCAAAGCTGCACTAATAACGTCCCCCTGAATATTTTAGACACAATTTATTTTTAATCCGCCGGCTGGAAATCAGAGTGATTCAGTTCCATATTGTGGCCCCTGAGGGTGTTTTGTTGCTCATACTTTTTTAATGACCACACTTCTGTCCATCCAGAGGGAGGGAAGGAGCTGGGACTGGCCTATAACTCTGAAGGTAAAGGACATGAAAACTCAGCTGGGAGTTTGATTTCAAGATTAGATTTGTAATTTGAAAAAAAAAAAAAAAAGAGTTAGAGCATCTATGCTTAAACATGAATGATAGCCTGTATATAAACAAACTGTAATTGAAATAAAGGACATGTTAATAATCTTAGTAATAGCACCATAGGTAACATATAACACTTTGACAAATTAATAACCCTGAGATGCCACATGTATATAATTAGAATATAACTTATGTGAATACAATCAGACATATTTATGTTTTATAAAATGCGACAGTTTGTGGCAAGCGCACATATTGTATTTCATGGTTGAGGCTGCACATATACTGCAAAGGCTCTTGCAGATTACTTCAAATTGCATCAGAAACACAGTTCAGGAGTATCTTGGTGGCCTTGAGGTCTTAAGATGGATCGCATGTAATGACATAAGCCTGGGTTTCTTAGTCTAGCAAGGGACATGTCATCTCTTCTCTTCTCTCATATTAAAAGCAAAAGGCAAATAAGGGCTTCCACAAGGGAGAAAAAAATAGAGAAGAAATGGCCGTATACATGTATGTCGTTGTGCTGAGAGAGCAGGTTGCTGTTCGCTATGGCTTTAAGTGCATCATTCACTGTTGAGCTTCACAAAGCACTCTCATTGTATGCGTTAAAATTTAATTGAGTCAACACAAGTGCTTTCCACATCTATGTACGGTTGTTTTTGGCATCATACGTGACTCATGTCTCATTTAAGGCTCATTTTGACTGGCACCAGGAATTAGTTCCCTAACACATTTCATTATATTTCCTCTTAAGGACCAAGCTAAGTGTTTCATAAGGGCCATTATCAAAGATTGTATTACTAAATTAGGCCGTCAGGACTTGCTTCCCCCACCAAAGCAGCTCTGATGCTTTCCTAGGGGAAATGAAGAAAGAGGCAATAGACAGATCGAGACCACTGAAGCACGGCTTGGGGATGGAATTCAATATTCTGCTTCGCCACTGAGATCATCCTAATATTATTCACATTATTATTGCGATGTGCATACGGGAGCTTACGGTATGTACTGCACACACAATGATACTTAGAGATATCTACAGTTTGTATTATGTATTCTATATGTAGACACTGTACAAACTGTCTGTGGTATTGCTGATTATGGCTGTAGTCAGCAGGGTCACTAATGATATAAATTTTCTTCTTGCAGCCAAAATTGTGACATAAGTCAAGAGGCATTCCTTTGAGAGTGCATGAATGGACATATCAAGGATGGCTGGGTGGTTGCCCCCCAGGAATAACATGTCACATGATGCACTTTGAATGCAATTATTAACATTGACCCAGCAGAGAGCGGTTACTCCTTACATCAGTGTTACAGTATACATTAACATTGATGTTAATGTTATACATTAACATTGATGTCATACTGAGTACATATGAATTGGTATAAAAAGTGTAGAAGAAAATATGTAGTCTTCTTGTAGACATGTTAATGTTTAAGGATTGTGTCTCTAAGGTGTCCTTTATTCCCAAAACCAGGTCAGGTACAACATAATGGTACAGTCAAGAAGAAATAGCCTTCTTATGTTATTATTGTAATTTTCCATAAAGGTCTGCTGTTAAATCTTCAAATCTCCAAACTACCTCATGTACAAGATCCAGTTACTACGTAAGCCTGGACATCCTCTGTGTAAACACTAGTGTTGGCAAAATTAGTTTTAGGCAGTGTACCTCTTTTAAATGAAATGAACTGCAAACTGCCCTCAAATTCGAGTCTTGCGTTCTCCTTGGAGGCTTTAAAGTTTTATTATCTGATGCTGTGATTTTTCTAACTCTTTTTATTAATTCATCGTTTCTTGTGTAGTTGTGTTGTTTCTGTTTGCTGCGAATATTTCTTGTTCTCAAAGGTCTCGTGTAAAAGAGATCTTATAAGTGAGACTGTGTGATTAAATAAAGATTAATATAGAGTTAGAAATAAACCAGGTCCTCACAGCGTAAACCTTAAAATGTTATATTTAAGACTTGGTTTTTGGTTAAGGTTAATGTTGGTTTACTGTTAGAAGTCTCCAGGGAATTAATATTACTCTGGTCAATTCATTGCCCCTTTAAATTCAAGGGTTAGGGTTAGGGGTTAGAAGTTAAAAGGGTCACAAATAGTATATTTTTTCCTCAAAGTAACTCCATGATACAAAATGATCAAAGTGACTGTAACTATGATGTGATCAGGATCTGTGGATCTCATCTCCAATAGCCCCGGGCTGTAGGCAGTGTTTAAAGACCATCCCCCTTCAATGGAACAGTAGTTATCTTTTAGCCAGGCCATATTCTGAACGTGCACTGCAAGCTTTCCATTCAGAACTGGAATATTTTGCTTCTGGAAAGATCTACTTGTGTACACTATAATTGCCCTGAGAGCAGCTATTTGAGGAAGATTGTTCAGATGGGCACTCTTATCCAGAATAACCCACCTCAGGAGCACCAAGGCATTTCATATTTCTCAAATATTACAAGCAATCACAATGCAAGGATGAGAACCAGAACTTTTCACATTATATATGAAAAATGGCTCTTCATAATTGGTGTTTTATGGATGTTTGTTTGTGTCAGATGGCACTGGAGAGGCAAATTATTGTTGATTGAAATCCTTTTACATTTGTTTGTTTTTCTTATATCTTTTTGCATATAACCTAGATCATATTTTGTTTCTTGTTAGGGCCATAATTTCCAACATTCATATATTTCTCATTCAGTTAGTAGTTCCATTATACAGGAGTTCCAATAATGAAAGTGAGAGTTGCAATATCCTGGCAATATTCCAGAGGTCTAGACAGGCCAAATGTAATACTCATACATGCATTTGGAATAGAAGTTACTGTCAAAGATCACTGCCAATTCTGAAATGAATCCATTCATCCTTTAATATTGGGAAATATGAATTTATCTTTAATTAACCAGCAGTATTCATATTTCTGTTTGAAGGAACTTGAAGACAGAGGTCCATTTATTGGGTTGTGGTCAATAGAAGCCCATTATTTGAAACCAGAAGACTCATAGCTTATTCCTGAAAGCAAAAGCAAGATAAAATATTAACGAACAATAACCCTGATACATTTAATATGAGAGGTTTTGAGTCCTAAAGAATATTTAAACCAGACCTTGGTTTAAATGACCGCACATGTACTTTAACCTGGTGTTCAGAAGCCTCAAGCCAGCCAAAAAAACGTTTGAATCAGGTCTGTGTTATAAAATAAAGGTAAAGTTCAGTCAGTTTTGCTGTGAATATCACTCCACAGTGTTTTGTTGGAAAAATATCTTACTCCTTTATTGTTTTATCAGTGATTGAGTTCAGATGTTCTATAAATGAATGCAGATTTAATGAAGGTGATAAACAAAACTGAAATGCAGCTTTTATGAATTAATCTTGATATGTGTTTGGAATTTGGCTCTGTATTTTATCCAGGATTAAGGTACCAGTAATCTTAAAGTTACTTTTCATTTTGCCATTACTTTGTACTTCAGTAACTTATAATTTATCTGTTTTGGCATGCACCATTCAACAAAGACAGTTTGAGCTCTTCTGAGCTTGGTTTGGGAGATCACTACATCTCACTGTCTCACTAACTGATCTGTACAAACGTACTAAGAGCTGACACACAACTACAACTACCTGACACAAACCATAAAGACATTAACTCTTGGTATGCACTGGGTAAGGCATTGTTTTCTAAAAAAAAAAAAATGGATATGTTGATGGATTGATATGTGACTTTTTCATATTTGTTTGACAAGACAGAGCCTTTTTCAATCTATAATCCAATAAATTATGCATAAACATAGTAAACACATAGTAAAAACAAATTTAAAATAATAATTAATGTAAAGACAAACAATTCATGAATTAGATTTAATAAATTTTTTTCCCCTTTGTGATGAGACACTAAACATCTACAGGAATTTTGTAGAGAAGGCGGAAGAGAGAGTGACCCATACTGTTTGCTAATCAGCACTAACCATGCTGATGAATGCTGGTCAAACATACTGCAAACATGCAAAAAACAAAAACAGAACATTCTATACCATATGCCATTATCAAGTCAGCATTTTGAAGCACCTTAGTGTGCAGATTTCAAGGGACCTTAATGGTAACACTGTGGAAAGCATATTTTCAGTGGGAGAATAAGTCTGTTCTCTTGGGCTGAATTATTAACACACAACTACAATGGGTATTTTTAGTTTGCACCACAGTTTATAATATTAATACTATTAACCATACCTGCCCGTCATCTCTACTCAACTAACTGGATACATGGACATTGCAGCATTAAGCAAACATTTGACTTCCAATGTGCAGTGAGGTTAACAAAGGCAGCTAAAAGTTTCTATCTTTTAATGGCATGTTTATGCATGAATGGAGCAACCACAGGAAACTACAGAAAGTGTTATAAGAGGGCAGTCTTTTTTTTCTTTTAATATTGTCACATTAACAGTGTTTTCTAATAGTCCCATTACTCCAGAAATATTGTAATCTTTAAATTATTTCAGCAATTTGCACATGCATTTCTTATTTGATGATGATGAGATTAAAAAAAAAGTAGGAAAGTGAATTTATAATGAAATATTGATATAATTAAAAAAACAATAACAGCACAATACATTTGTTTTCTATTTGATTCTTCTGAGGCATTATTCATTTCCTCATTAATTTACTGATTGGTGAGACAAACTTAAAAACTCAAATAAATGAGAGAAATTCCCACATACAGTTTTGTTCATCCCTGTCAGCTACTTACCCAAAATAAGAATGGCAAAACACTTTTTTCAATTTCAGTAATTAAATAATGTAGGAGAGTGATTCCCATCTGAAATTTTCAGAAGGCACTCACAGTCTCTCTCTCTATCTCTGAATCAGACTGAGGTTTTGATGTTAGGGCCTCTTTTTCCAAAATGCTGTGAGCAATCTTCAGTTCATTCAACCACATAATAACAGAAGTGATTGCAAATACTACCAGGGGTTTATGGCAGACAGAAAGAAAACAAAAAATCAATGATGCAAAAGATGGTAGTGTCTTACCTTACCTTCAACAGAGTTGTGGATGATGAGAGAGATACGATTAGATGTAAAGTTTGCACAGTTGATGCCTGATAGCTGGTCTGAGGTGGCAAATCAGTTTCTGAGAACTCATTCCTTTTAGTCGGCGTGAGCTTTTGTACATTGTTAGATGTCAAGGTTAGATGCAAGGCACTCATTAAATATTTTGGTGAGATTCACTCACAGTTTTAGTTTGCTGGTGGTTACACTGTTTAGTTGGATAGGTTCGACAAGTATTTGCTGGAGAATGACGTATTAGTTGTAGGTTAATACATGTGGGACCCCACCAATAGCTAAAATGTTGGTTGTTGCAAGTAGGCGGGCAATTGGCCAGTTTGTCCAGTTCCTGTCCTGCCAGTCCGCCTGCCAGCCCCGCCATAACCTAAAGCCCTCCTGCCGCTATTTTCCCCCTGGACCCACTCTCAGCCTATCATCCTCTCAGACCAGCACCCCTCCTTCCCCACACCACCTACATCACAAAAAAACTTTTTTTCTTTTGACAGTTGGTGTCTCATTTGGGTTCCTTGCTAAGTCGTGACAAATGCTTTTTTTATGTTGCAGTACTACAGGTGGCCACTGGGCACATTGGCAGCAAGGCTGACTTGTCGTACTGTTTACAGCTCTTTGCACACATCCAGTATAGCTATGCCATAGACTATGCCGTAGCCAATATGCCCTTTTCTAAAACTCTAACCGTGAGACACAAGGAGCAACTGTCATCTTGGGTTGTTAGCAGGTTTTTGTTTGCTAACATTGTAGCTCTTTATTTGCATGGATGAACATGAAGAACATATATTAAATACTTTGTGCTGTCCAGCACCACTTTTAGGTGGTGAGACGTGGCATCATGTTGTTGCTCTGTATCACAAAGGGAATGGAACAATACGGCTCTTTTGGACTCTATAATTTAGCACAACACAGCCTGATAATTTTTAGGTCTGCAGTGGTGCTATTAACTTTAATTACATCCTAAGGTTAGTGGCATCTAAGGTCAGATCACCGAACACCATGATGTATAAATAATAATCCAGCTTTTGTATGTGCATGTTTATTGTTGCATGTGGGTTATTTTTTGAGTGTAGGTTAATGTTGGTGGGTTATTTGTTATCGAGTCTGATATGTTGGTAGTGAATTGTTTATTGTTGATGCATTAGTTTGACCAAAACTGAGGAAATCTCATGTTCATGTCTGCAGGCTGGTTGTTAGTCTGTTGTTGGTTGGTGGCAGAGTATAGTGAGATATGTACAGAGTCTGAGAGGAGAGAGCAGTCTAATGCTGAAATAAATACAAGTGCTGGGTTAGCACAGGAATAAAGCAGTGGGTGGAGGTTGGCGTGGGTTTCCATTTAGAAACAGAAAACTGCTGAGGAGCACCTGTCGTCACAATCTGTCCACCTCCACAGTGTAGCTCTGTAAGTCTGCACAGACAGCGGCTGCTTCAAATCTGTGGCTGTGGTATTCAGTTGAAATGTTTGATGCAGATCTCTACCTCTGCTTCTCTGTATCACAACTGCATTTCGCTCTGACACAAAAAACATTTCATTCTCTGTCTTTCTCTTTGAAGAATCTATAGCTGTGCTGTTGTGTTTGTATGTTTTACAATAATCAATGGGATGACACTGCAACAAGGGACAACTACTCTTATGCCATTTTCAAGGACAGGATTGGACACAATGTACTATATCATTTTCTGTATGTCTATTCTCCTGTGCAGACCATGTATGTGTGTTGCCAAAACTGTCTTTGACAAAGGTAGATGGATGAAGTTTATCTGCAGCAATGATTGTAAACATAATATTGATGGGACTGACCCCTGGGTCTCCTGGTTAATAGGTTCTGACACCTTGGCATGGGCTTGATAGATCAAGGGCCAAATAGACGAAGGCCGAAGGCATGGAATGCCTTATTATGGTCTGACAGGAGTGTAGCGGCTGAGATCCATCACCCTCTGGGGAACTGTGTGCATGTGTGTTTGTAGATTTAGAAAGGGTGGTGTGTGAGGGGGACATCTCTGGCAAATGGAAATCTACTGAGTGCCAGGTTTCACACAAGGTGGGGCTGTTTTGCCTTCTGGAGTACCTTGAATATGCAGTGTGGGTGTTTGTATGTCTGTCACCAGGATGTTTCAACACTGAACCCTTAGGGAACACAACTAGGTAGTTCGCTGTTATTTGTATGGACTGGGGATGGATCTGGGTAGGTATTAAAAACTCAATTTTGATCAGGCCAAAGTGACATGCAATCAAATTGTACTTTTCTTAATAATAGGGACTTAATATTCAACTAAAATTTGTAAATGATGAAGAATTCATACAGTCACTTTTACACATGTAGTTTGATTCATTTGCCCCCAACTACCCAAAAATGTATAGAATAAAATACGGATTCCTTTCTGGTCTGGTTCTTGTTCACATTTATTTATTTATTTATTTATTTATTTATGGCATCAGGACATCATATGTAAATAACAACAGAAACAGATTAAAAAGGTGTTTGCAAAGAACTGGTAACAGGCAAAATACACAGAGTACGACAGAAGCACGACGCTTTTGTTTGAATCCCTTTTTACTGTCTGATGTAATCAAATCATTGCACTTACTTGCTATTGAGCATACATGTTGCCATGGTTACCAAGTGAGAGGTTGCTTCAGATAAGCAGATGAATTTAAATGTGGTTTAGATTTAGATTTGATACTTAAAAGACACGTCTACCTTTTTTAAAATCTTCCTGTTTGACAACTTTGTACACCAGAAATGAAACCACCCTGGTCTGGAACCGGTGGACTAAGACACACCACGGTCACAGTGCAGTTGTTTGGTCAGCACCACGGTTCACCTCACAGATTAGATCATTTGAATGAATATAGATTTTTCAGACCAAAACTAATCATTTGAAGGCTACTGCCTAAAAGTCTTTTGAAAAAAAAAAAGCATGCTGAAAACTCATTTGTGCGCCACGCTCTCACCACATACATCCACCCTGTGCTTGTAAAGTGAACTTATCAAAAGTAAAATACATCCTATGGAGGAAACTTTCTCTTGCTTCCCGGTGCTAACATTGCAGGCATGCGTGCACAAGAAGCTGCGATCAACACCAAGCCTTCCACATGCACAATGAGAATGCCCCTATCAATAAATAAAGCTCTGCTTAGCACACGGTGTAATGGGAAATAGCTAGGAGTGGAAAGTGGAAATCTGTCAACACAGAGTATTCTTAGGACACAAATGGAAGTTGTGTTGGGTAACAGGCGGCTGAGCAGTGTATGAGACCACACCATGGTTAGGGTTAGGGTTAAGGTTACATGATTAGTCTCTGCGATAACCATTTTTTGGTAATGCATTAGTAACTTTTAGCCGTGGAGCTAACCTCACTGATAACTGAGAGTGCCATTGCCTGCTAAGCTGTGATGTATTGCACGCCATTTCCTCAAAACAAATGGAAATTAGCCAAGAGATTTTCAATGTACACCTCTATTACAGGGCCTGTCTTTAAAAAGGGCACATCAATGCTTATGTGTGCATCACAGTCAACAAAATTATGTAATCTGACCTGGACCTGGCCTGTCCCAAGATTCCTGATCCCTGATCCCTGTCCCTGGATATAAATAATACACACATCATGCTAAACAGGATCACAGATCAGCCTTTAACAATGTGTTCAGCCTCACCTCCACATCTTGCCACCCTGTGCCAGAATTCGGCTGGATTCACAGCTACCTAAATTTGAGTTTGTGCTTGCACCTGCTCCCTGTAGACAAAAACAAGGAAACAATATAATACCATAGCAGGATATTCCCCCCGGCTTCCCAATCAGTGATGGTGCCAAGAACAGACACCACCAGACAGACCCCCCTAGCATCCTCAGCTGTTAAGTTGCACCTTGTCCAATTCATGAGCAGAAAAATAAGTTTTCCAAGACTACTGCCACAATCATAGGATATGCCACACCATTTTAAACAAAGCTGGTTGGCATCTAATGCTGCTGTCTCTGTTGTCATATTGGTACTGAAAAGACAGTTCAGTGTTTTGCTACTGTTAATAAGCGAGACTGGGTCAGTCCTTGGCTCTGGCAGTAACTGCTCATGGCCAACCAAACTGGGAAATGTGTGGATACAGCCCCAGCCAAGAAACATGGTGCTGTGCTTTGTCCCTAACTGATGAAAATCATTGTGTCCTCATCCATCCCCACCCATGGGTATTTTCCACCAACCAACAAAGCATGTCCTTCTCACTTCTCACATGGTATTGGGGGGTATATTACATGAGTGTCCACCTGCATTACTCCCCACTCACAAAAGTCCATACTGACAGGTGAGAAGAAGTGGTTCCCCGGGCCAGCAATTGAATTTGGCAATGACAAGCATGGTAATACATTTTAACTGGCTTCCACTAAGCAAGCTAAATAAATAAGCTTTGTACAATCTGTCAGGCCAACTTGTTTTCTGCCTTAAATGTAGATCTACATACAGTATGTTGGTATAGTGGTCAGCCATATCGGTGCTCACAGCAGCCGCAACATCAGAACAGATATTAGACAACTTAACAAAGTCACTTCCAAAAGATGTTAATTACATATCTAATTTAGCTGTTCCACCAGTCAAAGGCAGCCCTGGAGTAATTAGAATAAAGTTTTTATGATGTTTTTTTAGACATTAAATGTCAACTTACAACATGCATTTTTTTAACGATGGTTTTTCAGTCTTGTTATTAATGTTTCACATAGACAACCACAAACATTTCCACACATCTTCTGAAGGTGCTATGACCCAGCCTAGAGAAAATGAAAAATGAGACTCTTCTCTCCTACTTCCCAAGAACCACCAGCAACAAAGAATTTGCAGCCCTTCTAAAAGGTTTATTCAAATCATTTAGCTTCAGCCTAGATCTACCTACCCCAAAAAAGAAACAATAAGACAAGTCACAAGAGGTACAAAAAACACAGAAATGCTACCTATCCAACCAAACATGGGTTGTTATAGTTAGCAGTTCAATATTTCGCTTGCTGGCCTTTTAAACCACAAGAACCAATCAGCTCCTTGGAACAACCTACACACTCACAAATGTAATCTGCCAAACTCAACTGCAGCCTATCAAGCACAGGCCCCAAAGAAAACCTACAAGCAGTCCAACACACACAGGCCCTGCAGCAAACTCAACTGGAGCCCACCACACACAGCTCCCACAGCAGAGAGAGAAAGATCCACATGCACAGAGCAGATTAAAGCACATACACGACTATAGATTCATATAATGCACAAAAAACCTTAAGGTACTAACAAAACATCCTTGTAGATATCCAAAAGACATTTTCTTCTCATTCTGACTAAATGTTTGGAAACGAGTCATGACCAAACATTTATGAACCTGTATATAGCACCCCACAAATATCTTGGATTCCTAGCTAGGTCCCATAGAGTCTGGGCTATTGGACACAATACAGCATGATCTCTTTGACGTTGCAAGATTGATGGATATGTTTATGCAAGGAAAAAAATCCATTGAGTCTACATGGTAAGAATATCAAGAAGACTTATTCAGCCACTTTTTCCATTTTATTTCATATTAGTATATTCATTATGGCCACAATGTGCCCAATACTGAAAGGTACCATGTTACACAGATGTCTTGCTGAGTGCCACTGGATACAGTAGAAACTGTTAATTCAATTGGGAAACTCCAGCTGTTAGTACCAGTACCTTGCTGGAAGAGCTGTCCCAGAGGGGCTGTTTTTCATCCTATGACAAGCAATTTATGAGTTTTTAGTTTACGGGGCTTTGAGTAGTCATCCCCAGCCGTTTAATTTATGTTGTGTGTCCTGTCTCCTTTCTTCTTATGCCAGCTCCATCTTTAGGGGTGGACAGCGTGGGGTGGATCAGTGATTTAATCGGTGAATCTCTGCCCAACTACCTAAATTTTTCTCCATTTTTTTCCTCTCATGTTGACAGTGATTTACCACCACTTGTAGGTTTGCAACTCATCTCTGCCACCTTGTTTGTCTTATCGCTGCTGTGCTGGATGGCATAATTAAAGGTGTGCAATAATATAGTAATAATAATTGTAGTGCTTAATACAGATAGGAATACATGCAGCAGTTTTTGAGTCCCTGAGCAAATTTGTGATCAGGGTAAATGAAAGCTCAACCACTTCCTGCATTGCTTAAGATATCCTAAGGACATAACTTATGTAATATTTCTACAATTATTGCACATTACTGATCCCACATCAAATATTCCAGAACCTCTGTCTGAAATACATCCTCAACAATCCAGTTCTCCTGCAAATTTGTTACACCAAATAAGCATCTCAGGCTGGCTCTCTCCAAATTACTATAATGATGTTTCATAATGATGCAATGATTACAAGAATTCTTCACAATCATTACACCTACCAAAAGTCAGTACTTGGGTTATAAGACTATTGAATACAGACTGTTTCAGTTGTATTTTTCACCTGTTTGCATAAGTCTACTGATATTTGAAAATCACTTCAACAAGCCATCAGGATTTTCATCTTGAATATTTGACTAATTCAGCCTGGCGATTGTTAGAAGTATGTTTGAACACAATTTGTTAATACAGGAAAGTTAGACCACTTCATCAGTGCATTCATCTGGTGCTATGTTGTCTGAAAACTTCCCGGATGCATGTAGGTTTCCACCCTGAATGAATTAGATTCTCCTGAAAGAAAATCAATAGGCCTCCCACTGAGTAGGTGTTTATTAGGGTGAAAACAGAGATGGAATCCTGGTGAGCAGACTGTATAAGAGGCCGTCCATGGAAACAGTGTCAATCCACGCTTGCCTCCCCTGCCAAGTGCCGGCCTTCTGTTCTACCTTGGCTCCTACAGCTGAACCAGCCCATATGTCAGTAGCTCTCCCGGGAATATCATACATTAAATTCCACCTGGGTTTAGGAAAATATGAACAAAGAAAGCTAATTAAAAAAATAACACAATGTCTAACAGTGAAGATGGAATTTATACAGTATGTAGTACTGGACTTCAGAAGAAAACAAAACTGGTGATATACAGTAAGCAACTATAATTTACACAATGCATTCATTAGATAAATGCATTAATAAAACAGCAAGTATTGTGGTAAATTGGTCAACTTTACACATGAATTGCTCGCTATTGATCAATATCAAGGCGCCTTGGCAATGTTGACCTTTGGAGAAAAGAGTGTTAAAAATGTAGGAAGCTATTGAAGCGGAGTAGCTGTATTGTATCAGGTACTTCATAGCATTTCAAGAGGCATGGTTTGCAGACATAAGACTGGAGTTGATAGTATGAATAATAAACTCTTTTAATATTGTATAGAGAAAATAGATAGTGCTAGTTGGCAGCTAACCACTGGCTGTGTGTAGTCACACAAATCTTCTACCTACACAGCCACCAAGTCATTTTATCTTAAACCTAATCTGAACCATAATATGTAGCCTTAACCCTAAAACTAACCAGAAACGCTCTTTTGACGTGTGAGTAATGTGTGCCAAAGTGCCTTTGCCTTCTTAGAACATCATTATTCTTCAGGTCTTAAGCTCAACATGGTCTTTGCAAAGATAAAAATACTACAGCAAACACACACATAAACATGCACCCAATCCCTCAGCCCTTTTTTCACACATGCACACACACACTCAGCTGCCGATCAGCAGCAGTATGAGTCTTTGCTCATGCATAACTGAAAGGCAGTTGGCCCATGTGAATAGCACTGCAATCTACATAGGCTACACAAATCAGGGCAAGCCAGCGCGATCAAAGATTTAATCTCGGTGGTCTTCAGTGGACATGGAAGATCCATCTTCCCAGATGAGAGTTCCATTTCCCCTGGTACCACTGACAATGCCAGTTCCATCGGCAACCAAGACATTCAGAGGCAGATGGCGTCTGTCTGAGAGTGGATACTTTCTTTGGAAACCAAATGAGACCCATTTCTAAAAGCTAATGCATCACATCTCTGGCTTCCATTTCATTTATTTCTAAACTGACATTATGATTTTCTCTGACACGAAACCAGCATCAGTGAAATATTCCAGTTAAAGATTACACAATAATTTAAAGATAAAATAATTACAATTTCAGGTCGTTATCAGTACATATGAATCTTTGTGAAAAAAGGTGGAGTGGAAATCTGGAAAAAGCAAGAGTTTTACAGCTCAAGACTTTTTTTTTTGCACAGATGGCAACTCGCTGTGACACTCCACAACAGCTGCTGCATAATTTGTCCTTCGTCAGATGAGCTGCAGTGTTGTTTACTGATTTCCTTTCACAGTCATCATTATTTCGAAGTTTCTTTCATATATCATTTGTCGTGCATCAACTCATGGTGGCATTTTTCTGAATTAGGGGTCTGTTTTTACTAGTGAAGTATTTGACGTTTGTTTTGTCTCTGTTTTTAAAATTATTACAAGGGGCAGTGACTTACAAATATACTAGAAATATGCCAAAATATATTTTCATGCATCCTTCTATTAAACAACAGAGAGATGTAAAAAATGTTTTTAAAAAATTGGTTCATATGGATTTGGGGCATCGTGTAAGCTCATGCTGGTCATAGTTATTGCGGTAATAAAATCACTCTATTAATTTATTGATTCATACAACGTTCTGGGTTATGTAAAACACCTCCAGAGTACATATTCATACAGTACATTTCTCAAAGTTGAAATGTATTTCTTGGTATGATCCAATCTATTTTCTTGAGAGCTCACATTCGCATCTGAGTAGGGTCTCCCTCTGTACATCGTCACATATCTCACAATGTTAGGAGACAGACCATTAGTTTATTGTTCAGCCAGCATTGGCAAGCAAGTGAGCGTGAACAATGCAACACACTGAATGGGAAAGGGAAACATTCTTCACAGATAAATTGAGAGAAAAGATAGAATTGTGTGTTTCTGACTGCTGTTTTTGTTTTGTTTGTATTGCTGGCTTGAACCTTGCACAATCAGTCTCATTCGAGGTAAATGTAAATGCAGATGGATCTTTGGATACACACACACAGACATCTGATTGATTGCAGCACATACTTAACCTGTCACAGCACAGAGAAAACTCATAAATTAAAGAAATGTGAGTAAAGTGCAAATCTTCAGTTTGCTTTATTTCGAATGTCAGTACTATTAAACACAGCTGCTGCATCTGCAAGTTGCAACTGTGACATTTGAAAAAGAAATGCCACCTCGAAGCTGCTCACACACCTTCTACATGCTCGAAGCGATGGAAAACAACAGGACAACCGCTTTCATGAACGTTTCCAGGAACATGTATTCAACCTAATTCAAGAGAGAGAAGCTCTCGGTTTAATTCGAAGCACCTCTCACTGTCACTCCGTCCCGAATCAAACATTATTATATCCTCGCTCTGCAGATGAAAACACAACAGCTGTTTGTTTTATTCTCATGGGTGACTTAAAATGGTGGTATGCATGGAAAAGCAGCCCCTCCCCCCTCGTGCACTCCAACGTGCAGCTACAGGGATGACACGCTGTACTGGAACATGAGAAACCCAGCTAACACTGTTGCCATGACAACCCAGCCAGAGGATAACTGTTTTACAGCATATAACACCACCCACCACCTTGGCTGCTTCAGAAATATGTTGCTCTTCTTTGCTCTCGCAGTGGTGAGATGTTTTGGTAGTCACTCTGGGTTTCTAATCACTCTCTCTGGTGATTAGACTACTTCATGTAAGAGGTGCCTTTTCCCCCCACTAGAGCTGGAGACAAATGAAAGCACACTAATGAACCAGCCTATTGTTGGCTGTACATAATGCGAGCAAAAACTAATTGAAAATGTCACATCTGCATTTAAAATGTCATTGGTTTTAAGAGGTGAAAGGGGGCGAAATAAATAAAACATGGTTACAGCTTATTATGTCAGGGACATTGGCATCTTGTTTCTTATTTTAACCATCAAAATACTCATTATTTCCTTATAACAAGTGTGGAAAATGCAACATAGCAGTAAACTTTGCCCCAGATACTATTAATTTGTTATTATAATCTTCACCCAATCATCGTTTAAATAAAATAAAAAAAAACTGCAGTTCCTCAAAATGGCCACTTGGGGCTATTACTAGAAATGAGTCTCCATAGGCCCCCATATTAAAGTGTCCAGCATCACAGCATAATTTCCCCATTCATGATAACTGGATGAGGTTTATATAAAAGCTGTTCGAATGATATTAGGGTTTAAAGTTATGCATAAATAAGAGTGACATATGGGTTACAGGGTCTTTACAGCCACCAGGCTTCATTCAACCTGTCTCAGCTCGCCCACACACATCTTGACACATTTTTGAATTAGCCATGAGTCAGGACGATGGTGGAGCATGAGGAGAATGGTGACAGCATGACCCACCTTACTCTAAGCTTCACAGTGGCTCCTCATAAACCTTTGGGTGGTGTACTTTTTTTTTTAATACAGTCTATGAAAGTAAGTCGTTTTTAACGCATTTCTAATGAGATTGGATTATTTATTTTTTTGCTTTTTCATTTTATATCAATTTGTACATTTTCTGTTCATTCTTATTATTTTCGTTATTTTGCTGTTACTATCATTAAAGTTAGTATTGGTATTATTATATTGTAATAAGCCATGATAATATTAATATTATATGTCATTATAGATTAAGTATATGGTTTTGGTGTCATACTTTTTCTTGTCACAGCACTAACTGGTGAGCATATTCTTTTCTAAGATAATTGATTGACTAGCAGAAGAAGACATTTTAGGTTAATTAACTCCAAAGGGCCAATCAATTATCATCTATCTTATCCAGTGTTGGTAATTGTTGCAAATGTGCTGCATCTAACATGATAATGGTGATCTGTCTTTGAGGCAGACCAATACAAACTTTTGAAAATTGATAATCCATCAGTACAATGCACCAGGAAAACAACTGCTACTTCAAAAACCACAGGGCATATGATGAATGAAAGTAAACATCTTTATTTGACACATTGTCACATCTCTATGCTTCTTCTTGTGGTATAAAAGAGGTCATATTGATCCCTAAGATGAACCCTGATTGCTATTAATTATGTTACACGAGTATGTGTGAGCTAGTTAGCAAATAAATAAATAAATAAAAATAAAATAAGTCCACCAAAAGGAGCCTCAAACATTGGCCGTTTTCTAATCTCGTTCTGTTTCTATAAACCATCTGAGTCATTGTGATGTAAATTAACTTGATCCTGAATTAACATTGCTGTCTTACCAGCTCAGGTGCTAGTCGTGCAGAAGAGCTGGAGCCTGCCTCTGCCTTTCATACACTACGACAGTAAACCTGAACTCCTGTAGGTGGTAGTTATTGTTGTCATATCAAGTGCAGACATTTTGAAATTAATACTTTTTGAGACCTGTCATATTCAGAATATATTCCATGTTTCACTGGCTTCTTAAATGAGTAAACCAGTCTATATTAATTTGACATAAATTGTCTCCTTGATTGCATTTTGGTGACATTTAGGTGAGGTGTCACCATCATTAAGTTTAGCTGGCCAATTGACTGCGAAGCTGCTACACGCAGCATAAATGTTACTGAAGATCTAGCTGGATAAAAGTACAGATAGGATCAAAGACAGAATAAATCACACCAATCTATTGCTAAGAGCTAACTTTAAACTATGGAAGGTTTCCACCTAAGTAAGGTTAACATATAAGGTTGTAGTGGCTTAATGAGTTAATACATTTATAACCACTTCTGGTTACAAAATGCACTTCAGTGGTAAATCTGCACCATCACTGCTGTGTGAGCATTTCTGTGCCATTGCTGCATTTTAATGAGGCCAAGGCAGCCAGTCAGGCCTTAGTTAATAAACCTGAAGATGAAACATTGCCCCGGCTGTGCTATTGACGTCTCCTATATAAGGTGGCAGATTCAGGCCATTCCCTGTGTACCTTCTGTCATCATTAGCTTCAGCCCAGAGAGGATCCTATCTGAACATCATTGAAAACCAATGTGAGATGCTGGGGGTGGGGGAGGGCAGAGCTGATGCGTCTCAGGATGATTGTTCACATGGGTGAAGATTCATTTCAGTTAACCATCCCTCCATGCTGTGATTGGCTGAACTAATGGCCCATAAGCACACTTGATTACACAAAGGTGGTGAGACTGATTGGTGGAATGATACCATCGCTCCTGGGGAATGTAACTCCAATAAGTTATTTCCACATTTAAGAAAAAAAAACAAACTACTATCAAAGGTTCTTTTACTTTTAAGTCAGATATCAGCAACTACATAAATATTCATAATATTTGAAGAACTAGTTATATCCGAACTGATAATATTACTTCCACATATAAAACTTCAAAAGCAATAAATGGCAAGAACCCTTAGGCTGCAGCTACTCATAAAGGAGCAAAATGTTTGCCATTTAGCCACGGGACAGTCCCAACCTTTACAGATTCATTGGGCTTAAAGTAAAGGATAAAAATTCAAAAAGGTGGGCTCCAGGGAAAACTGGTTAAGGTTATGCAAATTTCTTTATTTTTGGTTAAAAGTCAAGCACCAATACGATATAGTGCTTAAATAAGCAAGTAACTTGAAACTTATTCGGTGAATATTAGGGGAGGTACGTAAAACTGAAATAATAATAAAATGTGTTTAGATTTGTATTCACTGCACAGTGATTTAGAAAAATATATTTATTCATTTATTGGATCAATTTTTAGTGGATATCTAATTTCTTGACTAAATGCTTCCATCGTTAAAGGACAAGAACACCAAATTGCAAAGTCCTGCTATGATGGCTTTGTTTCTTTTACACCATTATTAATTGAACAGGGGCTCACAGTGATTATTCTTTTATGATTATTATATGTGACAAATCATAAATTGAACTGAATTGGATGAGGATCAAGTTGAAGAGGAAGAGGCTTAATTCTTCAGCACCTTTAAGCTGTAGACTGACAGTCTGACATATATCTGTCTTCTAAATTCCAAGACTTTACCTACCCTTTTATTATTTAAGCTAATCATTTTCTACCTTTTTGGAAATAACTACCAAGGTTTTTTTGGTATATTGTGCCATTTAAAATTCTCACATATTGTGACATATGAATGTAGGATGTGCACTTATTAGTTGGGTTAATCCTATTACTAAAGCTCGCTTGCATGCCATAACTATGTCCATAGACTACCCATAAATCATATAATGTATAAGCAAGATTTCCCCCAAATCACCTAAACAAAAAAAGTCCTTTTATCTAGTTCTTTGTCCTTCCTGCCCAAAACTGATATTTTCTCCTTGGCACAACTCTTTCATGCAAAACAAGGTAGACAGGAAACAGGTGTTATCCCAAACATATGCCAGCAATAGCAAACGCAAAAAGACTGTTGGAAGTGAGACCTGAATTCATTAGAAAAAGTCATCCATTAGGCAAAATCCTAAATTACAATATTTTTTGGCTGACCAGATGTACCCACTAGCCATGAGCCATATGGTCCAATCCAGTACCAGATGGTGAGCAACTCCTCGTCTCTACCCTAACGTTTAGGTCAGGATATGTAAGAGAAGTGCAGGTAGAGTATAAGGGGAGCAGTTTGGAGCAAGAAGCAGCTTTTTAGAAAGTGTTTGTGTTCCCTTTTTTTTAAAGACATCATCCTTCATCTCAGCACATCACGTGCACATTCTACAGAGTAATGTATGTTAGCGAAAACATCAAAATTTAAGAATGTGCGGGGCGGTCGGTAGCATAGTGGGTTAAGCGGCCGCCCCGTGTGTGCAGGCTATAGTCCTCGCTGCAGCTGGCCCCAGTTCGAATCCCGCATCAGATGGCTAATTTACTGCGTGTCACTCCCCCTCTCTCTGTCCCCTGCTTCCTGTCTATCTTCAGCTGTACTATCAATAAAGGCATAAAAGGCCAAAAGAAATCTTTAAAAAAAAATGCACATGGATTCCATCATATTTGAATGAACAGACATGGAACAGGTTTCCAAATGCATTTAGGCATTGTACACCACATTCACACCACAAGAACACACAGTAAAGTTGTTGAGACTGCGTACTTTTCTAATCCTAATGTTTACCTGCACAGCTACTGAGCACCTTGCAGTCTCTGTTAGCAAAGCTACCTTTTTGGGGAGGAATCCAGGGTTTCAAAGGGTTAAATCTGGTTTCACTTATTATGAGGAGTGAGTGTGACCAAACATGAATTTAATATAATGTGATTAACTTCAAGGTGTGATGGAATATGAATACAGGGAACTGGAGAGGAACATATGGGCTAATTTGGAGAAAAGAGGGATTATCTTTATGGAGCAGACGGAAGTCAGCCATCTTCATGGAGGCGTGTGACCTTCATTACCACTCGAGCAGCAGGAGGATGGTCTTATGGTACCTCATCACTCAACTCCTTTATACTCATGTGTTAGCAAGCTCAATAGCTTGGAGAGCTTTATTTTCCATTTTCATAACTTATGACTGGACGAAATGGGGAACAAAATTCTACAGGTAAGTAGACAGAACAGTTGAGAGAAGCTGCAGGAGCTACTGTGACTGATTAGCAAAAGTGGAATGCTTAGTTTAACTTTAAACTTTAATCAAATTTTATCATAAATTATACAGCCAGTTGACACCCTATTTTTGTCCTCAAATAATAACCATCAACTGGGTGGCATTCCACTGAAAAATAATTATCCTTTACTTTGATGTTAGATGAAATAGATAGGCACAGATTCATTATGTCAAATCATCTTATGGCATTGGATTCTGGCCCTCGTTGCTGAAGTCAGTCAGCCTTTCTAAGTAAACTTATCCTTTTTCTGAAGAAAACCTCTCTGTCAATTAAAGATGTTCTTAAATTACCAGGGTTAAAACATTACATTACTTGTGCTGTGCTTCTTTACTCCGGATTAACTCCTGCCAAATAAATGACACACACTGAGAGATAACAAGAGATCAGCCACTTTTATTTAGAAAGAGTCCCAAAAAATAAACAGGTTAGCACACATTCCATATACAAAATGTCAGTGAGAATAGCCTGAATATGCAATGAAATTGATAAACAACTACGGTATATGTTTCTGTCATTGAATACAAAAACAACATTAATAATAATAGTACACTTTACCTCCATTTGTGTTGCAGAGGACTCTTCATAGGTCAATTTCAGAAAAAATAAAACAAAATGTGTCTCATAATTAGAAGTGCTCGTCTGTGTAAGTTGTGTAAGTAATTTATAGTAACTGAAAGTAACTGAAAAAGAAACATACTGAGTAGGTAACCAAATGTATTATTTAATGGAAGCTTAGTTGCTTTGTGGCACTATATTGAAAAGGGGCTATAATTTTTCATATTTAAACTTTTTATACAAAATATATGTATATATGTCTAACATTGTATTTCCAATTTCAAACAGTTAACCTCACAACTTCAACATTAAAATGAAAACGCATGTTTGGCAGTAATGAAATAAATGTATGTAGTATTTGCGGCAACAACATGCAACTGGTGCTACTTCATTGTCAGATCAATGCAAAATACATGAAGACTGGAAAACAAAGCGAAAAGGCTATTGTATTAGCACTGTCATTGCCACCAACTGTACATCTAGTTACAAAAGTTACAGAATGTATCATTTACATTCACTGAGATGACAGTGACTGATTATATTAAGACTATATTCATATCTACTGGCACTAGGATTTGGCACTCATACTTATTTGGCATTTTAAACCACCACGTAAACCATGTGGATGTTGATGCCTGTTTTTGATGTCACTTCAAAATGTGATGCGATAAAATACCATACCGTACTATTTTTTTGTTTTTTGTTTTGCATTCATGGCGTGTAAACAGATTAATCTCCTCGTGAAAGTAAGAACAACCCTGGTCCTTGTCAGAAAAAAATACAAACAACGAAAGCACTGAAGCAAACAAAGAGACAAAAGTTTAAAGCAAAGAATTTGCTGCACCAACTCTAACAAGAAAAACATAGAAGGATTGATTCCAAATGTCAAGCATTGACATATATTTCATATCAACACCAAATGTTAAAGAATAAAATATACAGGAAAGTTTAGAATAGGAATTAATTACATGATTTCAACATCTCACCTCCATATGTATTTGGCTTTAAAAATATGAAGCTAGAAGCTGTTTAGTATTTTTTTCTGTCTTTATCACACATTAAGATGTTTATATTCAACCAGTATGTAAGCAAGTTTATTTAAAAGCTATTTTGTGAAAATACATAAAAATATTTTTTTTTTCAATAAACTTTTTTCCGTAGATTTTCTTAGAAAAAAAAGGACAATTTCACATCTTAATGCAGATGATATCAAGTGTGCTTGAAAATCCTGTTTGGTGATGGTGGCTACAGAAACAGTGTGTTTTTGACAACATCTTCCCCTGACGCACACCCTCACACACACGCGCACACACACAGTTAAACACAGTTAAAAATGACTGAAACTCTGACTTCCAGATGCAGCCGTTGCCGTCAATCAAGCCCTCGTTTCCGTCTCAGTCCAGTCCAGACAGATAGATAGGAAAGCATGGTGTCATCAGTTTAGAAAAAAAGAGCCTCCCTTTTATATTCCGAGATGTAATTCCACCCAGAGAGGGAGGCGATTTATACAGTGAGAAATAGAGACAGAGAGCAACAATACAAGTCTTTGTGAGAGACAAAATGAAGCCCCCATCTCACACGTTTCCCTTTTCACCAGACAGAGACAGAAAAAGCGCTGGAACAGAAGGAGGGAGGGAAGGACAAAAAAAAAAAAATCGCTCTATTGAAACCATTGTAAGGCACTCAGAAGTTTCTCATTGATCAGGACAGATCTGTCAGGCTGACGTTTAGTCCCATGTCAGGTCTCACGTAAGGGACAGCGTGGACAGCTTTAGGAAACTCTGGAGTCATCACCCGACCATTCTCCCCAGTACTCCCAGTGACGGAAAGTCTCGCTTTATTCCTCATGGCGTCCCCAAAGGTCATCTAAACAAACAAAATCACATGTGCACACAGGCGCAAGCAAACGCAAACATTAACACATTCACACACACACATGGATCCATACACAAACAAGGAGGCAACATGTTAGGGAAGAGCATCTCCACGTCTGTAAGCTTAAAAGATTATAAATGTTAAAAAACATGAGAATGTCGATGAGAACTTAATATGATGACCATGGACAACAATGCAAGATTCAAATGATCATGTAGAGGCTTATGCATGGTCATTGCAAGCATTATTGTTGAAATGTGTTACTAGGACAGAGGTATAAACAAGCATGGCCATCAACAGTCATACATGAAAATGGTTTCAAATAGCAAGGAAACTTAAATGGACAAACACAGTTTTAAGCTTTAAAAACAGGGGGATATCTCTCTCTCTCTCATTAAATCATAAATCACCAGTACATACGATCCTTTGGCCAACCTCTTCATTCACTAACACTGAAGGATGAAACGGATGGAGCCAAAAAGCGTGCATTTGGGGGGAATTTATGAAAACCTCGTTCCCTACCCCCTAAATTTTTACACTTTCGATCCCATATACGTTGTAACCTTCCTTATAAGTTGCAAAATTCTGTGAATTCTGCGAGGAAGTTGGGTTAATATTCTGTGCATTCTTTGCCACCTTCATTCGTTTCGCCTCGGCTCGGGACTTGTAACAGAACTCAATCAAGGCCACCAGCATGGCCAAACCGAGTCCTCCGACCAGAATGTAGAAGACC